>NC_034198.2:37557577-37645077 GCF_002021735.2 Oncorhynchus kisutch | reverse complement strand
CCAGGGATGGTCTCTTGATAAGTGAGTGTTTAGTGAGTCCTCCAGATCAGAGACAGTACAGATGACCAGGGATGGTCTCTTGATAAGTGAGTGTTTAGTGAGTCCTCCATATCAGAGGCAGTACAGATGACCAGGGATGGTCTCTTGATAAGTGAGTGTTTAGTGAGTCCTCCATATCAGAGGCAGTACAGATGACCAGGGATGGTCTCTTGATAAGTGAGTGTTTAGTGAGTCCTCCAGATCAGAGACAGTACAGATGACCAGGGATGGTCTCTTGATAAGTGAGTGTTTAGTGAGTCCTCCATATCAGAGGCAGTACAGATGACCAGGGATGGTCTCTTGATAAGTGAGTGTTTAGTGAGTCCTCCATATCAGAGGCAGTACAGATGACCAGGGATGGTCTCTTGATAAGTGAGTGTTTAGTGAGTCCTCCAAATCAGAGGCAGTACAGATGACCAGGGATGGTCTCTTGATAAGTGAGTGTTTAGTGAGTCCTCCAGATCAGAGACAGTACAGATGACCAGGGATGGTCTCTTGATAAGTGAGTGTTTAGTGAGTCCTCCATATCAGAGGCAGTACAGATGACCAGGGATGGTCTCTTGATAAGTGAGTGTTTAGTGAGTCCTCCAGATCAGAGACAGTACAGATGACCAGGGATGGTCTCTTGATAAGTGAGTGTTTAGTGAGTCCTCCATATCAGAGGCAGTACAGATGACCAGGGATGGTCTCTTGATAAGTGAGTGTTTAGTGAGTCCTCCAGATCAGAGACAGTACAGATGACCAGGGATGGTCTCTTGATAAGTGAGTGTTTAGTGAGTCCTCCATATCAGAGGCAGTACAGATGACCAGGGATGGTCTCTTGATAAGTGAGTGTTTAGTGAGTCCTCCATATCAGAGACAGTACAGATGACCAGGGATGGTCTCTTGATAAGTGAGTGTTTAGTGAGTCCTCCATATCAGAGGCAGTACAGATGACCAGGGATGGTCTCTTGATAAGTGAGTGTTTAGTGAGTCCTCCATATCAGAGGCAGTACAGATGACCAGGGATGGTCTCTTGATAAGTGAGTGTTTAGTGAGTCCTCCATATCAGAGGCAGTACAGATGACCAGGGATGGTCTCTTGATAAGTGAGTGTTTAGTGAGTCCTCCATATCAGAGGCAGTACAGATGACCAGGGATGGTCTCTTGATAAGTGAGTGTTTAGTGAGTCCTCCAGATCAGAGACAGTACAGATGACCAGGGATGGTCTCTTGATAAGTGAGTGTTTAGTGAGTCCTCCAGATCAGAGACAGTACAGATGACCAGGGATGGTCTCTTGATAAGTGAGTGTTTAGTGAGTCCTCCATATCAGAGGCAGTACAGATGACCAGGGATGGTCTCTTGATAAGTGAGTGTTTAGTGAGTCCTCCAGATCAGAGACAGTACAGATGACCAGGGATGGTCTCTTGATAAGTGAATGTTTAGTGAGTCCTCCATATCAGAGGCAGTACAGATGACCAGGGATGGTCTCTTGATAAGTGAGTGTTTAGTGAGTCCTCCATATCAGAGGCAGTACAGATGACCAGGGATGGTCTCTTGATAAGTGAGTGTTAGTGAGTCCTCCAGATCAGAGACAGTACAGATGACCAGGGATGGTCTCTTGATAAGTGAGTGTTTAGTGAGTCCTCCATATCAGAGGCAGTACAGATGACCAGGGATGGTCTCTTGATAAGTGAGTGTTTAGTGAGTCCTCCATATCAGAGGCAGTACAGATGACCAGGGATGGTCTCTTGATAAGTGAGTGTTTAGTGAGTCCTCCAAATCAGAGGCAGTACAGATGACCAGGGATGGTCTCTTGATAAGTGAGTGTTTAGTGAGTCCTCCAGATCAGAGACAGTACAGATGACCAGGGATGGTCTCTTGATAAGTGAGTGTTTAGTGAGTCCTCCATATCAGAGGCAGTACAGATGACCAGGGATGGTCTCTTGATAAGTGAGTGTTTAGTGAGTCCTCCAGATCAGAGACAGTACAGATGACCAGGGATGGTCTCTTGATAAGTGAGTGTTTAGTGAGTCCTCCATATCAGAGGCAGTACAGATGACCAGGGATGGTCTCTTGATAAGTGAGTGTTTAGTGAGTCCTCCAGATCAGAGACAGTACAGATGACCAGGGATGGTCTCTTGATAAGTGAGTGTTTAGTGAGTCCTCCATATCAGAGGCAGTACAGATGACCAGGGATGGTCTCTTGATAAGTGAGTGTTTAGTGAGTCCTCCATATCAGAGACAGTACAGATGACCAGGGATGGTCTCTTGATAAGTGAGTGTTTAGTGAGTCCTCCATATCAGAGGCAGTACAGATGACCAGGGATGGTCTCTTGATAAGTGAGTGTTTAGTGAGTCCTCCATATCAGAGGCAGTACAGATGACCAGGGATGGTCTCTTGATAAGTGAGTGTTTAGTGAGTCCTCCATATCAGAGGCAGTACAGATGACCAGGGATGGTCTCTTGATAAGTGAGTGTTTAGTGAGTCCTCCATATCAGAGGCAGTACAGATGACCAGGGATGGTCTCTTGATAAGTGAGTGTTTAGTGAGTCCTCCAGATCAGAGACAGTACAGATGACCAGGGATGGTCTCTTGATAAGTGAGTGTTTAGTGAGTCCTCCATATCAGAGGCAGTACAGATGACCAGGGATGGTCTCTTGATAAGTGAGTGTTTAGTGAGTCCTCCATATCAGAGGCAGTACAGATGACCAGGGATGGTCTCTTGATAAGTGAGTGTTTAGTGAGTGCTCCATATCAGAGGCAGTACAGATGACCAGGGATGGTCTCTTGATAAGTGAGTGTTTAGTGAGTCCTCCATATCAGAGGCAGTACAGATGACCAGGGATGGTCTCTTGATAAGTGAGTGTTTAGTGAGTCCTCCATATCAGAGGCAGTACAGATGACCAGGGATGGTCTCTTGATAAGTGAGTGTTTAGTGAGTCCTCCATATCAGAGGCAGTACAGATGACCAGGGATGGTCTCTTGATAAGTGAGTGTTTAGTGAGTCCTCCAGATCAGAGACAGTACAGATGACCAGGGATGGTCTCTTGATAAGTGAGTGTTTAGTGAGTCCTCCATATCAGAGGCAGTACAGATGACCAGGGATGGTCTCTTGATAAGTGAGTGTTTAGTGAGTCCTCCATATCAGAGGCAGTACAGATGACCAGGGATGGTCTCTTGATAAGTGAGTGTTTAGTGAGTCCTCCAGATCAGAGACAGTACAGATGACCAGGGATGGTCTCTTGATAAGTGAGTGTTTAGTGAGTCCTCCATATCAGAGGCAGTACAGATGACCAGGGATGGTCTCTTGATAAGTGAGTGTTTAGTGAGTCCTCCATATCAGAGGCAGTACAGATGACCAGGGATGGTCTCTTGATAAGTGAGTGTTTAGTGAGTCCTCCATATCAGAGACAGTACAGATGACCAGGGATGGTCTCTTGATAAGTGAGTGTTTAGTGAGTCCTCCAGATCAGAGACAGTACAGATGACCAGGGATGGTCTCTTGATAAGTGAGTGTTTAGTGAGTCCTCCATATCAGAGGCAGTACAGATGACCAGGGATGGTCTCTTGATAAGTGAGTGTTTAGTGAGTCCTCCATATCAGAGGCAGTACAGATGACCAGGGATGGTCTCTTGATAAGTGAGTGTTTAGTGAGTCCTCCATATCAGAGGCAGTACAGATGACCAGGGATGGTCTCTTGATAAGTGAGTGTTTAGTGAGTCCTCCATATCAGAGGCAGTACAGATGACCAGGGATGGTCTCTTGATAAGTGAGTGTTTAGTGAGTCCTCCAGATCAGAGACAGTACAGATGACCAGGGATGGTCTCTTGATAAGTGAGTGTTTAGTGAGTCCTCCATATCAGAGGCAGTACAGATGACCAGGGATGGTCTCTTGATAAGTGAGTGTTTAGTGAGTCCTCCATATCAGAGGCAGTACAGATGACCAGGGATGGTCTCTTGATAAGTGAGTGTTTAGTGAGTCCTCCATATCAGAGGCAGTACAGATGACCAGGGATGGTCTCTTGATAAGTGAGTGTTTAGTGAGTCCTCCATATCAGAGGCAGTACAGATGACCAGGGATGGTCTCTTGATAAGTGAGTGTTTAGTGAGTCCTCCATATCAGAGGCAGTACAGATGACCAGGGATGGTCTCTTGATAAGTGAGTGTTTAGTGAGTCCTCCATATCAGAGGCAGTACAGATGACCAGGGATGGTCTCTTGATAAGTGAGTGTTTAGTGAGTCCTCCAGATCAGAGACAGTACAGATGACCAGGGATGGTCTCTTGATAAGTGAGTGTTTAGTGAGTCCTCCATATCAGAGGCAGTACAGATGACCAGGGATGGTCTCTTGATAAGTGAGTGTTTAGTGAGTCCTCCATATCAGAGGCAGTACAGATGACCAGGGATGGTCTCTTGATAAGTGAGTGTTTAGTGAGTCCTCCAGATCAGAGACAGTACAGATGACCAGGGATGGTCTCTTGATAAGTGAGTGTTTAGTGAGTCCTCCATATCAGAGGCAGTACAGATGACCAGGGATGGTCTCTTGATAAGTGAGTGTTTAGTGAGTCCTCCATATCAGAGGCAGTACAGATGACCAGGGATGGTCTCTTGATAAGTGAGTGTTTAGTGAGTCCTCCATATCAGAGGCAGTACAGATGACCAGGGATGGTCTCTTGATAAGTGAGTGTTTAGTGAGTCCTCCATATCAGAGACAGTACAGATGACCAGGGATGGTCTCTTGATAAGTGAGTGTTTAGTGAGTCCTCCAGATCAGAGACAGTACAGATGACCAGGGATGGTCTCTTGATAAGTGAGTGTTTAGTGAGTCCTCCATATCAGAGGCAGTACAGATGACCAGGGATGGTCTCTTGATAAGTGAGTGTTTAGTGAGTCCTCCATATCAGAGGCAGTACAGATGACCAGGGATGGTCTCTTGATAAGTGAGTGTTTAGTGAGTCCTCCATATCAGAGGCAGTACAGATGACCAGGGATGGTCTCTTGATAAGTGAGTGTTTAGTGAGTCCTCCATATCAGAGGCAGTACAGATGACCAGGGATGGTCTCTTGATAAGTGAGTGTTTAGTGAGTCCTCCAGATCAGAGACAGTACAGATGACCAGGGATGGTCTCTTGATAAGTGAGTGTTTAGTGAGTCCTCCATATCAGAGGCAGTACAGATGACCAGGGATGGTCTCTTGATAAGTGAGTGTTTAGTGAGTCCTCCATATCAGAGGCAGTACAGATGACCAGGGATGGTCTCTTGATACGTGAGTGTTTAGTGAGTCCTCCATATCAGAGGCAGTACAGATGACCAGGGATGGTCTCTTGATAAGTGAGTGTTTAGTGAGTCCTCCATATCAGAGGCAGTACAGATGACCAGGGATGGTCTCTTGATAAGTGAGTGTTTAGTGAGTCCTCCATATCAGAGGCAGTACAGATGACCAGGGATGGTCTCTTGATAAGTGAGTGTTTAGTGAGTCCTCCATATCAGAGGCAGTACAGATGACCAGGGATGGTCTCTTGATAAGTGAGTGTTTAGTGAGTCCTCCATATCAGAGACAGTACAGATGACCAGGGATGGTCTCTTGATAAGTGAGTGTTTAGTGAGTCCTCCAGATCAGAGACAGTACAGATGACCAGGGATGGTCTCTTGATAAGTGAGTGTTTAGTGAGTCCTCCATATCAGAGGCAGTACAGATGACCAGGGATGGTCTCTTGATAAGTGAGTGTTTAGTGAGTCCTCCATATCAGAGGCAGTACAGATGACCAGGGATGGTCTCTTGATAAGTGAGTGTTTAGTGAGTCCTCCATATCAGAGGCAGTACAGATGACCAGGGATGGTCTCTTGATAAGTGAGTGTTTAGTGAGTCCTCCATATCAGAGGCAGTACAGATGACCAGGGATGGTCTCTTGATAAGTGAGTGTTTAGTGAGTCCTCCAGATCAGAGACAGTACAGATGACCAGGGATGGTCTCTTGATAAGTGAGTGTTTAGTGAGTCCTCCATATCAGAGGCAGTACAGATGACCAGGGATGGTCTCTTGATAAGTGAGTGTTTAGTGAGTCCTCCATATCAGAGGCAGTACAGATGACCAGGGATGGTCTCTTGATACGTGAGTGTTTAGTGAGTCCTCCATATCAGAGGCAGTACAGATGACCAGGGATGGTCTCTTGATAAGTGAGTGTTTAGTGAGTCCTCCATATCAGAGGCAGTACAGATGACCAGGGATGGTCTCTTGATAAGTGAGTGTTTAGTGAGTCCTCCATATCAGAGGCAGTACAGATGACCAGGGATGGTCTCTTGATAAGTGAGTGTTTAGTGAGTCCTCCATATCAGAGGCAGTACAGATGACCAGGGATGGTCTCTTGATAAGTGAGTGTTTAGTGAGTCCTCCAGATCAGAGACAGTACAGATGACCAGGGATGGTCTCTTGATAAGTGAGTGTTTAGTGAGTCCTCCATATCAGAGGCAGTACAGATGACCAGGGATGGTCTCTTGATAAGTGAGTGTTTAGTGAGTCCTCCATATCAGAGGCAGTACAGATGACCAGGGATGGTCTCTTGATAAGTGAGTGTTTAGTGAGTCCTCCATATCAGAGGCAGTACAGATGACCAGGGATGGTCTCTTGATAAGTGAGTGTTTAGTGAGTCCTCCATATCAGAGACAGTACAGATGACCAGGGATGGTCTCTTGATAAGTGAGTGTTTAGTGAGTCCTCCATATCAGAGGCAGTACAGATGACCAGGGATGGTCTCTTGATTACTGATTGTTTAGTGAGTCCTCCATATCAGAGGCAGTACAGATGACCAGGGATGGTCTCTTGATAAGTGAGTGTTTAGTGAGTCCTCCATATCAGACGCAGTACAGATGACCAGGGATGGTCTCTTGATAAGTGAGTGTTTAGTGAGTCCTCCATATCAGAGGCAGTACAGATGACCAGGGATGGTCTCTTGATAAGTGAGTGTTTAGTGAGTCCTCCATATCAGAGGCAGTACAGATGACCAGGGATGGTCTCTTGATAAGTGAGTGTTTAGTGAGTCCTCCAGATCAGAGACAGTACAGATGACCAGGGATGGTCTCTTGATAAGTGAGTGTTTAGTGAGTCCTCCATATCAGAGACAGTACAGATGACCAGGGATGGTCTCTTGATAAGTGAGTGTTTAGTGAGTCCTCCATATCAGAGGCAGTACAGATGACCAGGGATGGTCTCTTGATAAGTGAGTGTTTAGTGAGTCCTCCAGATCAGAGACAGTACAGATGACCAGGGATGGTCTCTTGATAAGTGAGTGTTTAGTGAGTCCTCCAGATCAGAGACAGTACAGATGACCAGGGATGGTCTCTTGATAAGTGAGTGTTTAGTGAGTCCTCCATATCAGAGGCAGTACAGATGACCAGGGATGGTCTCTTGATAAGTGAGTGTTTAGTGAGTCCTCCATATCAGAGGCAGTACAGATGACCAGGGATGGTCTCTTGATAAGTGAGTGTTTAGTGAGTCCTCCAGATCAGAGACAGTACAGATGACCAGGGATGGTCTCTTGATAAGTGAGTGTTTAGTGAGTCCTCCATATCAGAGGCAGTACAGATGACCAGGGATGGTCTCTTGATAAGTGAGTGTTTAGTGAGTCCTCCATATCAGAGGCAGTACAGATGACCAGGGATGGTCTCTTGATAAGTGAGTGTTTAGTGAGTCCTCCAGATCAGAGACAGTACAGATGACCAGGGATGGTCTCTTGATAAGTGAGTGTTTAGTGAGTCCTCCATATCAGAGGCAGTACAGATGACCAGGGATGGTCTCTTGATAAGTGAGTGTTTAGTGAGTCCTCCTGATCAGAGACAGTACAGATGACCAGGGATGGTCTCTTGATAAGTGAGTGTTTAGTGAGTCCTCCATATCAGAGGCAGTACAGATGACCAGGGATGGTCTCTTGATAAGTGAGTGTTTAGTTAGTCCTCCATATCAGAGACAGTACAGATGACCAGGGATGGTCTCTTGATAAGTGAGTGTTTAGTGAGTCCTCCATATCAGAGGCAGTACAGATGACCAGGGATGGTCTCTTGATTACTGAGTGTTTAGTGAGTCCTCCATATCAGAGGCAGTACAGATGACCAGGGATGGTCTCTTGATAAGTGAGTGTTAGTGAGTCCTCCATACCAGACGCAGTACAGATGACCAGGGATGGTCTCTTGATAAGTGAGTGTTTAGTGAGTCCTCCATATCAGAGACAGTACAGATGACCAGGGATGGTCTCTTGATAAGTGAGTGTTTAGTGAGTCCTCCATATCAGAGGCAGTACAGATGACCAGGGATGGTCTCTTGATAAGTGAGTGTTTAGTGAGTCCTCCATATCAGACGCAGTACAGATGACCAGGGATGGTCTCTTGATAAGTGAGTGTTTAGTGAGTCCTCCATATCAGAGGCAGTACAGATGACCAGGGATGGTCTCTTGATAAGTGAGTGTTTAGTGAGTCCCTCATATCAGAGGCAGTACAGATGACCAGGGATGGTCTCTTGATAAGTGAGTGAATTGGAACACTTTCCTGTCCTGCTAAGCATTGAAAATGTAACGAGTACTTTTGGGTGTCAGGAAAAATGAATGCAGTAAAAATTACATTATTTTATTTAGGAATGTAAGGACGTAAAAGCAGTCCAAAATATACAGTTGAAGTCGGAAGTTTACATACACATTAGCCAAATAAATTTAAACTCAGTTTTTCACAATGCCTGATATTGGCAGAAAGCTTAAATTTGTGTTAATCTAACTGCCCTGTACAATTTACAGTCACTATTGCAGTAAAAGAATACCATGCTATTGTTTGAGGAGAGTGCAAAATTTTGAACATAAACATTATTTATATACATATTAGACACATTTGGGCAGTCTTGATACAAAATTTTGAACAGAAATCCAATGGTTCATTGGATTAGTCTAAAACTTTGCACATACACTTCCTCCATCTAGTGGGCAAAATGTATATTGCACCTGGGCTGGAATAATACATTATGGCCTTTCTCTTGCATTTCAAAGTTGGTGGTACAAAAGAACTGTTGTTTTTTTCTTTGTATTGTGTTTTACCAGATCTATTGTGTTATATTCTCCTACATTCCTTTCACATTTACTTAAACTTCAAAGTGTTTCCTTTCAAATGGTACCAAGAATATACATATCCTTGCTTCAGGGCCTGAGCTACACGCAGCTAGATTTGAGTATGTAATTTTAGGCAAAAAAATTGTTTTAAGAGGCTGATCCTTAAGAGGTTTTTAAGTACTTTACACCACTGGTAATATGTACATGTAGGTAGGGATGAAAGTAACCCGCAATCATGATAGATAATAAACAGAGTAGCAGCAGCATATGTGAATAGTGTATACGTGTGTGTGTGTTTGTGTGTGTGTGTGTGTGTGTGTGTGTGTGTGTGTGTGTCTGGATGGCAGGGAGCTTGGCCCCAGCGATGTACTGGGCTGTCCTCACCACCGTCTGTAGCGCCTTGCTGTTGAATGCCAAGCAGTTGCCATACCAAGTGGTGATGCAGCCAATTAAGATGCTCTCAACGGTGCAGCTGTGGAATATTTTGAGGATCTCAGTGCCCATGCCACATTTTTTCAGCCTCCTGATGGAGAGGAGGTGTTGTCGTGCCTTCTTCACGACTGTGTTGGTGTGTGTGGACCGTGTTAATTCCTTAGTGATGTGAAAGCTCTACTCTCTCCACTTCAGTGGATGGGGGCATACTCTCAGACCCTCCGTTTCCTGTAGTCCACAGTCAGCTCCTTTGTCTTGCTGACGTTGAGGGAGAGGTTGTTGTCCTTGCACCATACTGCCAGGTCAATGACCTTCTCCCTACAGGCTCATCATCGTTGGTGATCAGGTCTACCACTGTCGTATCATCAGCAAACTTGATGGTGTTGGAGTTGTGCAAGGCAGTCGTGGGTGAAGAGGGAGTACAGGAAGGGACTGAGCATGCACCCCTGAGGGGGCTCCCGTGTTGAGGTTCAGCATTGTGGATGTGTTGTTACCTACACTCACCAGCTGGGGGCAGCCCATCAGGATGTCCAGAATGCCGTTTCAGAGAGACATGTTCAGTCCCAAGGTCCTGAGCTTATTGTTGAACTTGAAGAGCACTAAGGTGTTGAACACTGAGCTGTAGTCAATGAACAGCATTCTCACATACACTGTAAAAAAAAAAATCTGTAATTTTTAAAGTAAATTACTGGCAGCACAGTAGCCAGTAGGTTACTGTAAATTTAAAGCAAATTATGGGCACCCCAGAAGCCAGTAAATTACTGTACATTTAGAGGACCTTTACTTGAACACAAATTTACAGCATATTACTGGAATACCCGACTGCAGCAAAATGCTGCATTTCAAGAATTTACAGTGGATTACCGGAAGCACAGTGGTTATAAGGGCTCCCGAGTGGGGCAACAGTCTAATACACTGCATCTCAGTGCAAGAGGCATCACATCTCAGTGCAAGACGCATCACATCTCAGTGCAAGAGGCATCACATCTCAGTGCAAGACGCATCACATCTCAGTGCAAGAGGCATCACATCTCAGTGCAAGACGCATCACATCTCAGTGCAAGAGGCATCACATCTCAGTGCAAGAGGCATCACATCTCAGTGCAAAAGGCATCACATCTCAGTGCAAGAGGCATCACATCTCAGTGCAAGACGCATCACATCTCAGTGCAAGACGCATCACATCTCAGTGCAAGACGCATCACATCTCAGTGCAAAAGACATCACATCTCAGTGCAAGACGCATCACATCTCAGTGCAAGACGCATCACATCTCAGTGCAAGAGGCATCACATCTCAGTGCAAGAGGCATCACATCTCAGTGCAAGAGGCATCACATCTCAGTGCAAGAGACATCACATCTCAGTGCAAGAGACATCACATCTCAGTGCAAGAGGCATCACATCTCAGTGCAAGAGGCATCACATCTCAGTGCAAGAGGCATCACATCTCAGTGCAAGAGGCATCACATCTCAGTGCAAGAGGCATCACATCTCAGTGCAAGAGGCATCACATCTCAGTGCAAGAGGCATCACATCTCAGTGCCAGAGACTACAACCCTTGGTTTGAATCCAGGTTGTATTACATCTGGCTGTGATTGGGAGTCCCATAGGGTGGCACACAATTGGCGAAGCATCGTCTGGATTTGGCCGGGGTAGGCCGTCATTGTAAAATAGGAATTTGTTCTTAACTGACTTGCCTAGGTAAATAATAAAATATGATTTAGAGTGCAGCTAGCTAGTGCCAACAACAGGCAGTATTTCTGTTATATATTTAAATATTTCAAAATGTTCAATACCTACTTAGTAACTTGTATTTCACTGTTCCGATATACAATTAATGTAGCCTATTCTGTCAGTTTAATTAGAATACATGTATTTTATATTTTCTAATACAAATATATACTTGCAAGTAGCCCGCTTAACTACAAAATTCTCGGTAACGGTAAAATAATAGTTTTACTTGCTATGACTGTGGTATATTCTTGTTTACGTTGGTGTCACTGACTGTACTGTATGTCGCTTTGGAGTAAGTGTCTGCTAAACTACCAAAATTAACACTTACAAAGCACACTGTCTGGTATGATCCTAATTATCTCTGCTCCCAAAACAACACCAAATGTGATCAAAATACAAACGGTTTGAGGGTGGAGCTCATTAGAATAATACCCAGCAGTGTGCTTTGCAAATTTACATTTTTTACACTTTGGTCATTTACCAGACGCTCTTGTCCAGAGTGACTTAGACTCATTCATCTACAGTAAGGTTGATAAAAACCACAGTCAAAGCAAGTCAAATGTTTCTGTAACCACGACTGGAAATGTTTACATTGTTTTTCAACATATATTGTAACAAGATACTAATGGAATATATTAATGCATATCTCTGTAATTCACAGTACATTGCCACCTGTTACTGGATAATGCAGAGCAATTGATTTTTATTTATCTGTTATTTTACCAGGTAAATTGACTGAGAACACGTTCTCATTTGCAGCAACAACCTGGGGAATAGTTACAGGGGAGAGGAGGGGGATGAATGAGCCAATTGTAAACTGGGGATTATTAGGTGACCGTGATGGTTTGAGGGCCAGATTGGGAATTTAGCCAGGACACCAGGGTTAACACCCCTACGATAAGTGCCATGGGATCTTTAATGACCTCAGAGAGTTTAACGTCCCATCCGAAAGACGGCACCCTACACAGGGCAGTGTCCCCAATCACTGCCCTGGGGAATTGGGATATTGTTTAGACCAGAGGAAAGAGTGCCTCCTACTGGCCCTCCAACACCACTTCCAGCAGCATCTGGTCTCCCATCCAGGAACTGACCAGGACCAACCCTGCTTCGCTTCAGAAGCAAGCCAGCAGTGGTATGCAATGACATCGTACAATCAGCCTACTATACCGTAAGAAAGTAAAAGCTACTGTGATAATGTATTTTTTTGATAGTATTTCACTGTAATTACATGGGATTTACCGCAAGCAGGTTAGCTGCAAGGTATTTGCATAGTACAGCATCTTCATGAATATTCAGCATTTTACATCACCATTTAGAGGCCTAAACAAAGGCTTCCAAACTGACTGTGATTACAAGACAAAATGACATGGCTTAATATTCAACCATTAAATGTTGTTTAAGACCCACCGTCACTCATTACCATCTTGAGATCTTGTGTGGAGCCCCAGATTGAGGGAGATTATCAGTGGTCTTGTATGTCTTCCATTTCCTAATAATTGCTCCCACAGTTGATTTCTTCAAACCAAGCTGCTTACCTATTGCAGATTCAATCTTCCCAGCCTGGTGCAGGTCTACAATTTTGTTTCTGGTGTCCTTTGACAGCTCTTTGGTCTTGGCCATAGTGGAGATTGGAGTGTGACTGTTTAAGGTTGTGGACAGGTGTCTTTTATACTGATAACAAGTTCAAACAGGTGCCATTAATACAGGTAACGAGTGGAGGACAGAGGAGCCTCTTAAGGAAGAAGTTGCAGGTCTGTGAGAGCCAGAAATCTTGCTTGTTTGTAGTTGACCAAATACTTATTTTCCACCATAATTTGCAAATAAATTCATAACAAATCCTACAATGTGATTTTCTGGATTTTTTTTCACATTTTGTCTGTCATAGTTGAAGTGTACCTATGATGAAAATTACAGGCCTCTCTCATATTTTTAAGTGGGAGAACTTGCACAATTGGTGGCTGACTAAATACTTTTTTGCCCCACTGCATATGTCTACTAAACCAAAATATAAATGCAACATGAAACAATTTCAACAATTTTACTGAGTTACAGTTCATATAAGGAAATAAGTCCATTGAAATAACTAAAATAGGCCCAAATCTATGGATTTCACATGACTGGGCAGGGGCACAGCCATGGGAGGGCATAGGCCCACCCACTAGGGAACCAGGCCCAACCAATCAGAATGAGTTTTTCCCCACAAAACCATTTTATTACAGACAGCAATACTCCTCCATTTCATCAGCTGTCTGGGTTGCTGGTCTCAGACGAACCCGCAGGTGAAGAAGTCGGATGTGGAGGTCCTGGGCTGGAGTGGTTACACACAGTCTGTGGTTGTGTTGGACGTACTGCCAAATTCCCTGAAATGACATTGGAGCTGGCTTATGGTAGAGACATTAACCTTCAATTCTCTGGCAATAGCTCTGGTGGACATTCCTGCAGTCAGCATGCCAATTTCACACTCCTTCAAAATGTGAAACATCTGTGGCATTGTGTTGTGTGACAAAACTGCACATTTTAGAATGGCCTTTTATTGTCTCCAGCACAAGGTGCACCTGTCTAATCAGCTTATTGATATGCCACACCTGTTAGGTGTATTATCTTGGCAAAGGAGAAATGTGCACTAACAGGGATGTAACAAACATTTGTACACAAAAACTGAGAAAAATACGCTTTTTGTGCACCTGGAAAAATTCTGGGATCTTTTATTTCAGCTCATGAAACATGGGACCAACACTTTACATTTTGCATTTCAATTTTTTGTTCAGTACATTTAATTGTTAGGGAACGACTACCACATATCACTTAAATTGGTACATCAGTCTCACCAACATGTGCAAGTGTAGCCACTTACAAGGGACGCCTCATTATGTGTTAAATGAGCCACACCAATACCAGCATCCACGAAAGGTTACGGCACTGTAGGGATGGAACTGAATTACAGTTAATTACTGGCAGCATAATAGCTAGCAATTTACTGTAGATTTACACAACAGGGTTTTTAGATTCCCAAACTACAGTACGGTACTGTGATCTGTCGGGTGGTAATGAATTACAGTAAAGACCGTAGAAGACAAATATACAGTATGGTACTGTATTATGTGGGGTACAGCATTCTCACAAATGCAATACATGTAACATTGTACAAGGCATGTCTTGAAATATGTTAATGAGCCAGAGATTATTTCCCACATTTTCTCACAACGCACAGTATGCTGCTTTAAATATACAGCAAAACAGGTAATACAGTACTTTACTGTTATTTTTCAGCAGTGTAGCGGAACGCCATTGAGACACCATAATGCATTACTCTTTACAGTACAACACTGTAATATAAAGTTGCAGTAGCTGACTGTAAACCATCTTGCTGTAAATGTACAGTCGTGGCCAAAAGTTTTAAGAATGACACAAATATTAGTTTTCACAACGTCTGCTGCCTCAGTTTGTATGATGGCAATTTGCATATACTCCAGAATGGTATGAAGAGTGATCAGATTAATTGAAATTAATTGCAAATTCCCTCTTTGCCATGAAAAATTTACTGAATCCACAAAAAAACATTTCCACTGCATTTCAGCTCTGCCACAAAAGGACCAGCTGACATCATGTCAGTGATTCTCTCGTTAACACAGGTGTGAGTGTTGACGAGGACAAGGCTGGAAATCACTATGTCATGCTGATTGAGTTCGAATAACAGACTGGAAGCTTCAAAAGGAGGGTGGTGCATGGAATCATTGTTCTTCCTCTGTCAACCATGGTTACCTGCAAGGAAACACGTGCCGTCACCATTGCTTTGCACAAAAAGAGCTTCACAGGCAAAGATATTGCTGCCAGTAAGATTGCACCTAAATCAACCATTTATCGGATCATCAAGAACTTCAAGGAGAGCAGTTCAATTGTTGTGAAGAAGGCTTCAGGGCGCCCAAGAAAGTCCAGCAAGCGCTAGGACCATCTCCTAAAGTTGATTCAGCTGCGGGATTGGGGCACCACCAGTACAGAGCTTGCTCAGGAATGGCAGCAGGCAGGTGTGAGTTAATTTGCACGCAC
Source organism: Oncorhynchus kisutch (assembly GCF_002021735.2). Taxonomy (NCBI): domain Eukaryota; kingdom Metazoa; phylum Chordata; class Actinopteri; order Salmoniformes; family Salmonidae; genus Oncorhynchus; species Oncorhynchus kisutch. Next base: position 37,629,758 of record NC_034198.2, on the reverse strand, counting down.
AGTGAGGCAAAGACTTTTGGAGGATGGCCTGGTGTCAAGAAGGGCAGCAAAGAAGCCTCTTCTCTCAAGGAAAAACATCAGGGACAGACTGATATTCTGCAAACGGTACAGGGATTGGACTGCTGAGGACTGAGGTAAAGTCATTTTCTTTGATGAATCCCCTTTCCGATTGTTTGGGGCATTGAGAAAAAAGCTTGTCTAGAGAAGACAAGCTGAGCGCTACCATCAGTCCTGTGTCATGCCAACAGTAAAGCATCCTGAGACCATTCATGTGTGGGGTTGCTTCTCAGCCAAGGGAGTGGGCTCACTCACAATTTTTCCTAAGAACACACCCATGAATAAAGAATGGTACCAACACATCCTCCGAGAGCAACTTCTCCAAACCATCCAGGAACAGTTTGGTGACGAACAATGCCTTTTCCAGCATGATGGAGCAACTTGCCATAATGCAAAAGTGAGTAGATCGGGGAACAAAACATCAACATTTTGGGTCCATGGCCAGGAAACTCCCCAGACCTTAATCCCATTGAGAATTTGTGGTCAATCCTCAAGAGGCGGGTGGACAAACAAAAACCCACAAATTCTGACAAACTCCAAGCATTGATTATACAAGAATGCGCTGCCATCAGTGGCCCAGAAGTTCATTGACAGCATGCCAGGGCGGATTGCAGAGGTCTTGAAAAAGAAGGGTCAACACTGCAAATATTGACTCTTTGCATCAACTTCATGTAATTGTCAATTAAAGACTTTGACACTTATGAAATGCTTGTAATTATACTTCAGTATTCCATAGTAACATCTGACAAAAAATATCTAAAGACACTGAAGCAGCAAACTTTGTGAAAATTAATATTTGTGTCATTCTCACACCTTTTGGTCACAACTGTACAGCAATTTGCTGCAGTGTAGGTGTTCCTCTTATCCAGATGGGAGAGGTGTGGAGTGCAATAGAGATAGTGGTGTCTGTGAAACTGTTGGAGAAGTATACGAACTGGAGTGGGTCCAGGGTGTCTGGAATGATGGCGTCAATGTGAGCCATGACCAGCCTTTCAAAGCGTTTCATAGCTACGTATATATGAGCGATACGGTGGTAGTGATATACACAGGTTACCTGGGCGTTCATGGGCACAGGGACTATGGTGGTCTGCTTGAAATGAAATATATAATTTGTCCCCTTTGTAGACTAGAAAAATATACACGAAGGGGAAAATTATGTTCCTGTGTTCTGCCTAAAATGAGATGACCCCCCCCCCCCCGCCCCCCGCCCCAGGCAACCCAAAAACGAACAATCGATTAGTAATATGAATAAGCACCGCTAAAAACAACCCATTTGTTGTTACGCATGACCCTCCAATCCAAACCCCTGACATGTGTCTCCCAAAACATTACTTGCGGTTTGTAGCCTATGAATTTTCACTCACACGGTTTCATACGTCAGTGTAAATGTATCAGCCTACTTCAACGCGTTCTTCCTCTCCGTAATACTATTGGCTGGGTAGGGTCCAGAAGGCGGGGCATGCCGGTATACGCTATTTAAATTACTTTGAGCACTATTCGCTAAGCACATTATTAAGACCAGTCATTTCATTGACATGAGGCAGTTTCAGTTCTCGCTGTCATCATAACAAGAAGGCAACATTAAATCCAAAACAGAAACAAACGCTTTGAAGAGTGTTTACCAGCGGACTTATCTTCTGGAATATAATGTCAACTAACTTTTGATTTTGTCCCGGTCTATAAATGTGCAACAGGTAAGGTTTAACAACCTCTTTGTAGCAATTCGTATCAAACGTATGGGGAAGTTGACGATGCTGCATAACATAGACTACTGTTTATTTTATATATTTGAGAATATTGGGTTAGTTGCACTTGGACAGTCGCTCCTTTGAATGGATGCGCTGCGCTGTAGTCACCCCGCCGACTTTCAGACAAAGTCATACCCACTGTGGCTAGAAGCTTGCAGAGCAGGACTTTTTATTGTTTATTAATGCATATCATTTCATCAACCTGTTTAAATCCATAATAATACATTTTAAGTGCAAAAACATGCCATGTTTATGCGCCGGCTGATTCATACAGTTATGATGTAATACACTGCTCACAAACAGGCAGAAACATCCCAAAAGTTACAATTTGTCATGCAATCAGTGTTAATCGTATATCTGTTTCCATGTAAACGTACATTCATGTACAATTATAACGGTATGGATGGAATGTTTGAACGATGTATGAGAGATTGCATCACTCAGTCGGTTCACGTTTTTTAGCCCGCACCTGTTCGCGTTTCTCGTTGGCATGTCGAGTGCTGCTTGGAGTCTGGAGCCACATACTGTATTCTATATTAAAGGTCCAATGCAACCGTTTAAAAAAAAGAATAATCTCAATATCAAATCATTACTGGGTAACAATTACTTACTGCAATTGTTTTCAATTGAAATGATAAAAAATATATTTAAAAAATAGCTTCTTAGCAAAAGAACAATTTCTCAAGCAGTAATTTAGCTAAGACTGCCTGGGAGTAGTCTGAGTGGGGAGGGGAAACTGAAAACTAGCTGTTATTTGCAGAAAGGTTTGGAACTCTCTTTCTTATTGGTCTATTAACTCATTTATCAGGCCAAAACTCCACCGAAACAGACAGAAATGTCTTTTCAAACAGCTGTTACACTAAAAGGGCAATATCATCATTTTCACAAATTTCACAGTATTATTCTAACCTCATAGTGTGAAAATAGATGTATATATGAAACAGGAAAATCACGTTTTTTGACTCCACTGGGCCTTTAAAATGGTAGTCCTAGATGAGACAGCTTTTTGTGTACTGCAACAAGACCATCCTCAAGGTGACCATAAATGACCGTGTGCGCTGGCAGCGGGTCAGGGAGTTACCATACATTCTGTAAATTATGTTTCTGCAGGACACTTCAACCATGACATTGTTTCCACAGTGTGAATATTGGCACCGTATATACACCTCTCAGATTAGGCCAGTCCAGCAGTACTAATTCAATCAGAGATCAGAGGGATTCCATTTTCCACAGAACATAATTATCCCACTGATCAAAAAGGGGGATATAACCGAACAATAAACAGTCATGTTTTTCCATTCTGTTATCATGGTGTCATAGCAACAGATGGGAAAATAGCATCTATTGATGTTACTAAAAGACAATACAAAATTCAACATGTCTGTAATAATTTTCCATTAAGTGTCCTCTCAACCCCCAAAAGCAAACAAAACATAGCCGTATCAATTTCTATTCACGTCACTCTGTCAGAAAACAGACTAGTACAAGTTGGAAAGATACTTATTTAGTTGGCGGGAAAAGCTCCTATTATTCATGTACTGTGTAAACTGCACAGTCATCCTAACTGGTGTTGATTGAGGAGAGGTTGAGATGTAGACTGACTTTGCATGTCTAATTAGTAATTACTGTCAACAATCCAGAATTCCCCAAATTCCCAAAATAGTGCCCATGTTTGATGAGAGAGTTCCTCCTGACTACTCACCACCAACATGCTATTTGAGATACAAGTTAATAAGAGAGAGAGAGAGTTAAGGAAACATTCTAGGAGCTAATGCTGCAGATACCACTCTATAAACAATTTTTACAAACATGAAGGGAAATATCTGAAGGCAGTCTACATACTAGAGAAAATTTGTAAATTGACTTAACAGAGACTGTAGTCTGCTCATATCTATTCACGGTTCACGAGTCAAAATCATTATATTTAGTGATTTCAGTTTTGCAAGGGAGCAAGAAGAAAAGCTATATCTTATCCTTTTAATATTAAACGACAATAAGAAAAGCTATTTCTTAAACTTTACATGTTAAAGAACACAAATAAATTCCCTATATTTTCCTCACGCACTCACATACCTTTTCATCACTGACTCTCATATCACAAAATCTCCCAAAAGTATTTTTTAAATAATCTAAACACATTTTTTGGGGGATATAACCCCACCCCACCCCTAAAAAAACATAACAGAAGAGTTCACAGTGTTCGTTGCAACCATGGTTGGTTGCTAGGACAGCGAGGTCTAGAACATGTATAACACTTCAGACACAGGCAGGCAGGGCTCTCTCTAATGAGTGGTGTTTCTGTAGTGCCAGAGACAGAATCCTCACAGGACAGCCATTATGCTGCTGAGAGAATATGAAGTCCCAGAGGACTCTGTGAGTCAACAAGCTATGCTGATGTACTCAAGTACACCCAGAGAGAGAGAAGAGAGGGAGACAGAAAGAGAGAGAGAGACAGAGAAAGAGAGAGAGAGAGAGAGAGACAGAGACAGAGACAGAGAGAGAGATTTCCCCCAGTAAAAAAATATTTCATATTCATTTCTGCACATTATACTATACTCAACAAGCATATAAATGCAACATGTAAAGCGTTGGTCCCATGTTTCATGAGCTGAAATGAAGGAAAAAGGAAACCGCACACTGCTCTTGATAGTATCACTGATATTTAATAAGCTTTACGTATCGGCCTCACGGCCTTCGTCAGAGCTTTTGTGATTTAAAATAAAAATGTGCACACTTATGTAGACCTAGCCCCGCCCACATCCGTTCCACACATCGAATGGGGTTGGAGGAGAAGGAAAAACATAAGTGCTACCAAATATAACAATACGCATATCATAAATATTCAAATAAAGTGTGTAAATAAGACGTATTAAACACGTCTGAAAAACCACAATGAGGACATAGCAAGTTTTATTTGATCCTTTAGGAAATAATGTCTGGAGGGTGAAAATCCCCAAACATTCTCTTTTACTCAGAGTATTATTGATATCACCTCCCTTGTCTGATATCTTAACTTTCTCTATGCCACAAAATCTCAAGGTAGAAATATCAGGCTTTAAGTCATTAAAATGTACTGCGACTGGATAATCCCTGTCGTTTCTCCTGATTGAACTTTTATGTTCACTGATTCTCTGTTTGAGAGAACGAGAGGTTCATGAGCTGAAATAAAAGATCTCAGGACGGTTCCATATCCACCAAAAGCGTATTTCTCTGTTTACATCCTTGTTAGTAAGTATTTCTCCTTTGCCAAGATAATCTATCCACCTGACAGGTGTGGCATATCAAGAAGCTGATTAAACAGCATGATCGTTACACAGGTGCACCTTGTGCCAGGGACAATACAAGGCCACTTTAAAATGTGCAGTTTTGTCACACAACACACTGCCACAGATGTCTCAAGTTTTGAGGGAGTGTGCAATTGGCATGCTGACTGCAGGAATGTCACCCGGAACTGTTGACAGGGAATTGAATGTTAATTTCTCTATCATAAGCCGCCTCCAATGTCATTTTCGAGAATTTGGCAGTATGTCCAACCGACCTCACAACGTGTAACCACACCAGCCCAGGACCTCCACATCCGGCTTCTTTACCTGCAGGATCATCTGAGACCAGCCACCCAGACAGCTGATGAAACTGAGGAGTATTTCTGTCTGTAATAAAGCCCTTTTGTTGGCAAAAACTCATTCTGATTTGAGCCAAGGCCCACCTATGGTTACGGCCCTGCCCAGTCGTGTGAAATCCATAGATTACGGCATATTTAATTAATTTAAATGGACTGATTTCCTTATATAAATTGTAACTCAGTTCAGTGTAATATACGTGCAGTATGTTTCCATGCATGTAGGTCATGTAGGTCTAGTGTCCTAAGTCAAGTTATCACTAATCGGAAAGTCTCCACAAATATGAATATAATCAAGTCACACAGAAAATGGAATAATATTTCTGTACAATTGACACCCCATTAACGTACCTCATTACAACCTGAAAACACCAATCTTGAGCCTTAGAAAGTTTCCAGAACCCCAATAAGTGACATTCGAGAAACGAGCCCGTTCGGTCGGTTGGCCAAATGATGTGGTACTGTAGTTTACATTCAAGCAACAAAACATTTTCCAAGGTTGTGATTAGCAAGGTATGTGAAAATGGGTATTAAGAACGCACCAGTGGGTAATGAGGCAGTAGGATTGGTTCACGCACCGTATAATTTGTCAAACAGGCTGGTGTGACAGACAGTAAGACTGTCATCACAGAATGGAAGTGACGGGTCTACTTGTAAAGGAGTATTAAACTGAAGGCAATCGTTCATTTGTTGCTTTAACAAGACTGTTACTTCCTCTTGCAAGTAATGTGCTGTCTGTCGTTGTTCCCCAGAAATAAGAAATTACAATGGTTATACGTGCGTCTGAGCTCGATCAGTTATCATTTCTCTTTCTTATTTTTTTTGGAAACAGTAGCGGTCCGGCTGGGGGGGGGGGGGGGGGGGGGGTTCCAAAGAAGTCATGAGTGCACTTGATCCCGTAGAGGCCCCGCAACCCACAATCCAACGGGAAATGATCGTGTCGACACTCTGTGGGCAACAAAAAACAAGTATGCTTTGTGACTGACCATCAGTGGGACATCGCTCACATTGCTCCCTGACCTCTCTCAGTAGAGAGTGGAGAAGCCAGGATAGGGGTTAAATACGACTGTTGTCATAACCGAATGAAAAATTGTTGGCATGAGGAGACGTGCTTGTTCTTGCTCTTGGGTATACAGTATTTGATTGTTTTCTCAGGCTTCACACACGACAGAGAAATCGATTGGATATTGAAGTAATCTTCATGACAGTTGGTGGTATTTCATGTATCATGACTCATCAGCAAGTCTAAAACCTTTCTCTCTCTCTTTTTCCCTCAGCATATGTCATTGGTGAGGTCCGGCTGCCTGATGAGAGAGCACTACTCAACCCCAAGGACCTCTCCCTGGTTGCAGTCAAGCTAGAGGCAGTCGAAGACCGAGAGAGAGGCTTTGTCTCCTCCACCCTCCTTTCCTTCGTCCGCCTCACTTCACCACCCCATTTTCTGCTTGAGTTGGTCCCGTTAGTGTTTCAAAACTGTTTCTCCAACGCTTTTTCAAGAAACTCAGACTGTTTTCCAAAGCAGAAGCAGCGCCACAGCCCTCCCACCAGAACGAGGTGATGGGAAGTGTGCGAGCCAACCGCTACAGCATAGTGTCAACCGAGGAGCACGGTATGAAGTTGGCCACCGTGGCAGTGCCCAACGGGTATGGGAATGGCAAGGGCAAGGTGCACACGCGGCACCAGCCCCAGAGCCGCTTCGTCAAGAAGGACGGTCACTGCAATGTGCAGTTCATCAATGTGTCCGAGAAAGGACAGCGTTACCTCGCTGACATCTTCACGACATGCGTGGACATCCGCTGGCGGTGGATGTTTGTCATCTTCTGCCTTGCCTTCCTCCTGTCGTGGCTGTTCTTCGGCTGCGTCTTCTGGCTGGTCGCCATCTTCCACGGGGACTTGGAGAACGGCTCCCAGAAGTGCGTCTCCAATGTGAGCAGTTTCACTGCAGCCTTCCTGTTTTCCATCGAGACCCAGACCACCATCGGCTACGGCTACCGCTACGTCACCGACGAGTGTCCTGTGGCGGTCTTCATGGTGGTCTTCCAGAGCATTGTGGGCTGCATTATCGACGCCTTCATCATCGGTGCCGTCATGGCCAAGATGGCCAAGCCCAAGAAGAGGAACGAGACGCTGGTGTTCAGCCACAACGCTACAGTGGCCATGAGGGACAACAAGCTGTGTCTGATGTGGCGCGTGGGCAACCTGAGGAAAAGCCACCTGGTGGAGGCCCACGTGCGTGCCCACCTCCTCAAGTCGCGCACCACTGCAGAAGGGGAGTTCATCCCTCTGGACCAGATGGACATTGATGTGGGCTTCGACAGCGGAGTCGACCGTATCTTCCTGGTGTCGCCCATCACCATCGTCCACGAGATCGACGAGGACAGCCCATTCTATAACATGAGCAAGCAAGAGCTGGAGACGTCCGAGTTCGAGATTGTGGTGATCCTGGAAGGGATGGTGGAGGCCACGGCCATGACCACCCAGTGCCGCAGCTCCTACCTGGCCAGCGAGATCCTGTGGGGCCACCGCTTCGAGCCGGTGCTCTTCGAGGAGAAGAGCTACTACAAGGTGGACTACTCTCGTTTTCATAAGACTTACGAGGTTCCCAGTACCCCGCTGTGCAGTGCCAGAGACCTGGCCGAGAAAAAATACATCCTGTCCAGCTCCAACTCCTTCTGTTACGAGAACGAGGTGGCGTTGACTAACAAAGAGGAGATGGACGAGGGGAACGGGGGTAGCGTGGGCCCAGATGTAACCCAGACAGACAATATGTCAGACTCAGAGCATCACCAGGCCACTGTGCCACTAGAGTCCAGGCCCCTGAGACGAGAATCTGAAATATGACTGTGCAGAGACTGCAGATCACCTCACAGAGAAGAAGATTCTGATTCTAGAATCCCATCTAGTTGTTATAAATGGCACATTGAGCTGAGCTGGGCCTAGTGTAAAGGACATTGAGCTGAGCTGGACATTGGGTAAAGGACATTGAGCTGGGCCTTGGGTGAAGGACAGGTTCATGTCGACGGTACTGCTGTGGGAAGGGGATAGCTGGGGACTTTTTTAAAACAATGTAATTGCATATTACAGCAAGCACAGCACTATGAAATACGTGCAGATAGGAAGGAAAATATTTTTTGAAAAAGGTTTCCCACAAGAAAATGAAATGTATGTATCACTTTAGCATCTATGTATAGAAAGGAATGTGCATCTGTATAACATATTGGAATGGGTGTTAGCTACGATGACTTGAAAATAGCAGGCATGTCTCTCTGTTTATCTGTCCAGCAAATCATGAACAAGATGAGAACAACGGTTGTATTTCAATTGTCTGCCTTGTAGTATATAAAACAACTGCTGCTATAATCAAAGTCTCTACTTTCTCGTTTCAGAGAAACTCGAAGGGGAAACTTGCAAAGATGCCTACCCATAGAGTAACAGAGAGATTTAGAAAGTTCTGCTCTGTGAAAACCAAATATTATTTTTATTTAGCTAATTTGCACTTTGAATTGATCCTGGGCACCCAGCTCCAAAGAACTCTAAAGTTTCGGAATGTTAATCCAAACAATTAAAGATGCAGTACAGCTTTGCAACGAAACCTTTTTTTTTCTCCATCTTTTGCAGTGTATGCAAACTGTTTTAGAATAGACCGTCGTGTTGCAGTCAACTGGTGATCTTTGGTGAATTACATCCAAGGAAATGTAGCTCAATGTAGAGAGACATTCCTACTATCGGAGAAAACATACTATGCAGCCATTGTAAAGTAGTGCAATAAAAACTGGATCAAATGATCAATTAGAGAAATGTTTCTGAACTATTAGCATTCATCCATACTGTACGTATCCAAAGCAGATATATGGTCATGTTGTATGTGCTGTTGGTAATGAGCCGGTCTCATAACAGACATACAACATAACTGACAGTTCATTGCTGGTCAAATCAATAGAAACTTGCCTGTTTTGTTTGAAGGAAATTAGCAGGGCGGTATTAGTATTCGAAAGTGAAGCAGAACTGAACAAACAACACCGACAAGACAAGGGAGGAGTGAAAATTAGCATACGAATGTTCTTTAAAAAAAAGTGCTGCTACATTTGTTGCATTTTGTAGGGTTTGATAACAGAAGACGCCAAATATTATTATTATTATGATTATAAGTATGTGTCTCATCCATTTGTTATAAGTGGTAGAATTATAGTATTTTTGAAGTAATTTTTTTTTTTTTATCAAGACAAAATATTTATTTTCTAACCCGTGTATACAGTGTAGATGTTGCTAGAACTTAATTAATCAATATCACCGTGGTAACCGTCATGATAAACACAGTTATATATGGCCCTTATGATGCCCGGGCTTCTGTAAGGTTTTTCCATCGTTTTCATATTCAAATCTAAACATACAAGCCAGGTTCTAGGCCCTAGATGAGACCAGTAGCATGTTGTTAAGGCGAGATGCTCAGAACATAACAGTGTTACAATACTTCTCTCTTTTTTTAATTTTTTTTTAATCATTTTTAAGTAAAACAACAAAACATCCTTTTTTTTTTCTTAGTACTTTACAATCGTCCACTATTCTGCCATCACAAAAATAGCACATCTTCACCTATAGGCTCTTTAAATAAGGAGGGAATAAAATACAGTACATATACCCCTCTGTCATACCCTATCTTTGCTGTTTCATGCATTCATATTTATATCCAGAGTAGGTCTATGGATTGCCATGCCTTGTTATCAAATATCATTTTATGTTTCATTATAAGTTGTTTGTTGTTTTACTAGGGAATCTTGGATTGGCAAACATGGTTTAATAAGCCAACAGTACTGTATCCCAGGCATGTTAATAAGGTGTATTGAAAGCCTGTAGAGTTTGCATTATGACAAATCTATCTCCTATTTCTTTATTTTGAATCAACGATTCAAGGCCGTTAGGCTACAGTGACCCGTTTCTTGTACATAGAACCCCGCCCTCCCTGTTCCAGTCATTTTGTATCAGAGTCTTCCAGTTGTACTGCAGAACAACGGAATGTACAGAGTTTTATATTATTCATAATATTATTGTTATTATTATTGTACAAGCGATTTATTATATTGTTCTTTTTTCAATAAAACATCAATGATCAATTGCAGTTCTGTTCATACCAGCCATGAATAGCCTGGTATTTGGGATGCAGATATGGAAAAATCCAGAATTCGCCAAAGCCCAGTGGGTCAGCTCTGGTAGAGTATGGTTTGAAGGGACCCTGTAGGGGTGAGTGGGGTAAGTTGAGCCATTTTTTACATTCAGCATCACTCCGTCAAGGGAAACATAGTATTGTTTCTAATAAAGAAATATACAATACATATATTTCAGGATGTTGTGCATCCATGGATATAATCAGAAATAATGTAAACATTACAGTTTTGAAAACATAGGCTGTCCCTCCAAAAAATGGTCTCTTGGCACAACTTACCTCGCATTTTCATGCAAGTTTTAGGACCTCATATTGAAGCTTATAGAGATCACAACTGACATGTAGAACACTCTTAAAATGATCTAATTTGGTTTAGTTACAAGCATCATGAGACTTCCTTGGCACAAGAAACATGAGCAATTTACATAAGACTGGAGGAAATGTTTGATTTTTGGTTCCAACCGCCGTTTCTTTGTGAGACACAGAGTAGGTTAACGGAAGATCTCCGCGTGTGTGGTTCCAACTGTGAAGCATGGAGGAGGAGGTGGGGGTGCTTTGCTGGTGACACTGTCTGTAATTTATTTAGAATTCAATACACACTTAACCAGCATGGCTACCACAGCATTCTGCAGTGATACACCATCCCATCTGGTTTGCACTTAGTGGAACTATCATTTGTTTTTCAACAGGACAATGACCAAAAAAAACACACCTCCAGGCGGTGTAAGGGCTATTTCACCAAATAGAGTGATTGAGCATGGCATTAGGTGACCTGGCATCTACAATCACCCGACCTCAACCCAATTGAGATGGTTTGGGATGAGTTGGACCGCAGAGCGAAGGAAAAGCAGCCAACAATTGCTCAGCATATTTGGGAAGTCCTTCAAGACTGTTGGAAAAGCATTCCAGGTGAAGCTGGTTGAGAGAATTCCAAGAGGTTGGAAAGCTGTCATCAAGCCAAAAGGTGGCTACTTTGAAGAATCTAAAATCTAAAACACTTTTGGTGACTACATTATTACATATGTGTTATTTCATAGTTTTGATGTCTTCACTATTATTCTACAATGTAGAAAATAGTTTAAAAAAATAAGAAAAACCCTTGAATGAGTAGGTGTTCAAATTTTGACTGGTACTGTACATATTTGCAACTCTGTGGGGAGTGGGGGAGCAGGTTGCCCATTCAGCAGTCTGCTTGTGTGGGGGTAGAAGCTATTGGTTAGTTTTTACTTGATGCTCCTATACTGCCTGCGTCCAGTGTCGACCCGTCATTCAGGGCCGCTGGAGCAGAGCCCCACCTGCATATTATTTTGGCATTAATACATGTCTCATATCAGTTTGCAAACAATGTTTAAAAACAACTATCATTGAGTTAATAAAGCCGCATACAAATATTCTATTTTTTTGCTTTTTTGAGTAATGCAGCTCCAAAATTCAGATGTTTCAGTCAATCAACCAATCAAATGTATTTATAAAGTCATTTTTACATCAGCCGATGTCACAAAGTGCTATACAGAAACCCACCCTAAAACCCCAAACAGCAAGAATCGCAGATGTAGAAGCATGGTGGCTATGAAAAAAAAGAAAGGCAGGAACCTAGGAAGAAACCTAGAGAGGGACCTGGCTCTGAGTGGTGGCCAGTCCTCTTCTGGCTGTGACGATGGGAGATTATAACAGTACATGGCCAAGATGTTCAAACATTCATAGATGACCAGCAGGGTCAAACAATAATAATCACAGTGGTTGCAGAGGGTGCAACAGATCAGCACCTCAGGAGAAAATGTCAGTTGGCTTTTCATAGCTGATCATGTAGAGTTAGAGACAGCAGGTGCGGTAGAGAGATAGTGAAAAACAGCAGGTCCGGTGAAAAGGTCAGGGTTCCATAGCCGCAGGCAGAACAGTTGAAACTGGAGCAGCAGCACGGCCAGGTGGACTGGGGACAGCAAGGAATCATCAGGCCAGGTAGTCCTGAGGCATGGTCCTAGGCTCAGGTCCTGCAAGAAAAGAGAGAAAGAGAGAGAGAGTGAATTAGAGGGAGCATACTTAAATTCACACAGGACACCGGATAAGAGGTGAAATACTCCAGATATAACAGACTGGCCCTAGCCCCCCGACACATAAACTACTGCAGCATAAATGCTGGTGGCTGAGACAAGACGGGTCGGGAGACACTGTGGCCTCGTCCGACGATACCCTCGGACAGGGCCAACCAGGCAGGGTATAACCCCACCTACTTTCCAGGTCCATACCCAAACAGTTCGAACTACTAATTTAGAATATTACTCTCTCCAGAAATAAGTCTCTCACTGTTGCCGCCTGCTACCAACCCCCCTCAGCTCCCAGCTGTGCCCTGGACACCATTTGTGAATTGATCGCCCCCCATCTAGCTTCAAAGTTTGTTCTGTTAGGTGACCTAAACTGGGATATGCTTAACACCCCGCCAGTCCTACAATCTAAGCTAGATGCCCTCAATCTCACACAAATCATCAAGGAACCCACCAGGTACAACCCTAAATCTGTAAACAAGGGCACCCTCATAGACGTCATCCTGACCAACTGGCCCTCCAAATACACCTCCGCTGTCTTCAACCAGGATCTCAGCGATCACTGCCTCATTGCCTGTATCCGCTACGGAGCCGCAGTCAAACGACCACCCCTCATCACTGTCAAACGCTCCCTAAAACACTTCTGTGAGCAGGCCTTTCTAATCGACCTGGCCCGGGTATCCTGGAAGGACATTGACCTCCTCCAGTCAGTTGAGGATGCCTGGTCATTCTTTAAAAGTAACTTCCTCACCATTTTAGATAAGCATGCTCCATTCAAAAAATGCAGAACTAAGAACAGATATAGCCCTTGGTTCACTCCAGACCTGACTGCCCTCGACCAGCACAAAAATATCCTGTGGCGGACTGCAATAGCATCGAATACTCCCCGCGATATGCAACTGTTCAGGGAAGTCAGGAACCAATACACGCAGTCAGTCAGGAAAGCTAAGGCCAGCTTCTTCAGGCAGAAGTTTGCATCCTGTAGCTCCAACTCCAAAAAGTTCTGGGACACTGTGAAGTCCATGGAGAACAAGAGCACATCCTCCCAGCTGCCCACTGAACTGAGGCTAGGTAACACGGTCACCACCGATAAATCCATGATTATCGAAAACTTCAACAAGCATTTCTCAACAGCTGGCCATGCCTTCCGCCTGGCTACTCCAACCTCGGCCAACAGCTCCGCCCCCCCGCAGCTACTCGCCCAAGCCTCTCCAGGTTCTCCTTTACCCAAATCCAGATAGCAGATGTTCTGAAAGAGCTGCAAAACCTGGACCCGTACAAATCAGCTGGGCTTGACAATCTGGACCCTCTATTTCTGAAACTATCCTCCGCCATTGTCGCAACCCGTATTACCAGCCTGTTCAACCTCTCTTTCATATCGTCTGAGATCCCCAAGGATTGGAAAGCTGCCGCAGTCATCCCCCTCTTCAAAGGGGGAGACACCCTGGACCCAAACTGTTACAGACCTATATCCATCCTGCCCTGCCTATCTAAGGTCTTCGAAAGCCAAGTCAACAAACAGGTCACTGACCATCTCGAATCCCACCGTACCTTCTCCGCTGTGCAATCTGGTTTCCGAGCCGGTCACGGGTGCACCTCAGCCACGCTCAAGGTACTAAACGATATCATAACCGCCATCGATTAAAGACAGGACTGTGCAGCCGTCTTCATCGACCTTGCCAAGGCTTTCGACTCTGTCAATCACCATATTCTTATCGGCAGACTCAGTAGCCTCGGTTTTTCGAATGACTGCCTTGCCTGGTTCACCAATTACTTTGCAGACAGAGTTCAGTGTGTCAAATCGGAGGGCATGCTGTCCGGTCCTCTGGCAGTCTCTATGGGGGTGCCACAGGGTTCCATCCTCGGGCCGACTCTTTTCTCTGTATATATCAATGATGTTGCTCTTGCTGCGGGCGATTCCCTGATCCACCTCTACGCAGACGACACCATTCTATATACTTCCGGCCCGTCCTTGGACACTGTGCTATCTAACCTCCAAACGAGCTTCAATGCCATACAACACTCCTTCCGTGGCCTCCAACTACTCTTAAACGCTAGTAAAACCAAATGCATGCTTTTCAACCGTTCTCTGCCTGCACCTGCACGCCTGACCAGCATCACCACCCTGGATGGTTCCGACCTTGAATATGTGGACATCTATAAGTACCTAGGTGTCTGGCTAGACTGTAAACTCTCCTTCCAGACTCATATCAAACATCTCCAATCGAAAATCAAATCAAGAGTCGGCTTTCTATTCCGCAACAAAGCCTCCTTCACTCACGCCGCCAAACTTACCCTAGTAAAACTGACTATCCTACCGATCCTCGACTTCGGCGATGTCATCTACAAAATTGCTTCCAACACTCTACTCAGCAAACTGGATGCAGTTTATCACAGTGCCATCCGCTTTGTCACTAAAGCACCTTATACCACCCACCACTGCGACTTGTATGCTCTAGTCGGCTGGCCCTCGCTACATATTCGTCGCCAGACCCACTGGCTCCAGGTCATCTACAAGTCCATGCTAGGTAAAGCTCCGCCTTATCTCAGTTCACTGGTCACGATGGCAACACCCATCCGTAGCACGCGCTCCAGCAGGTGTATCTCACTGATCATCCCTAAAGCCAACACCTCATTTGGCCGCCTTTCGTTCCAGTTCTCTGCTGCCTGTGACTGGAACGAATTGCAAAAATCGCTGAAGTTGGAGACTTTCATCTCCCTCACCAACTTCAAACATCTGCTATCTGAGCAGCTAACCGATCGCTGCAGCTGTACATAGTCTATCGGTAAATAGCCCACCCATTTTTACCTACCTCATCCCCATACTGTTTTTATTTATTTATTTACTTTTCTGCTCTTTTGCACACCAATATCTCTACCTGTACATGACCATCTGATCATTTATCACTCCAGTGTTAATCTGCAAAATTGTAATTATTCGCCTACCTCCTCATGCCTTTTGCACACAATGTATATAGACTCCCCTTTTTTTCTACTGTGTTATTGACTTGTTAATTGTTTACTCCATGTGTAACTCTGTGTTGTCTGTTCACACTGCTATGCTTTATCTTGGCCAGGTCGCAGTTGCAAATGAGAACTTGTTCTCAACTAGCCTACCTGGTTAAATAAAGGTGAAATAAAAAATTTAAAATATCTTCAACCACCAACTTACTACCCTGAGACAAGGCCAAGTATAGCCCATGAAGATCTCCCCCACGGCACAAACCCGAGGCAGGCACCAACCCGGACAGGAAGATCACGTCAGTGACTCAACCCACTCAAGTGATGCTTCCCTCCTAGGGACGGCATGGAAGAAAACCAGTAAGCCAGTGACTCAGCCCCCGTAATAAAGTTAGAGGCAGAGAATCCCAGTGGAGAGAGGGGAACTGGCCAGGCAGAGACAGCAAGGGTGGTTTGTCGCTCCAGTGCCTTTCCGTTCACCTTCACATTCCTGGGCCAGACTACACTTACTCATAGGACCTACTGAAGAGATGAGTCTTCACATAGATAGGCAGACCATTCCATAAAAATTGAGCTCTATAGGAGAAAGCCCTGCCTCCAGCTGTTTGCTTAGAAATTCTAGGAACAATAATGAGGCCTGCGTCTTGTGACTGTAGCGTATGTGTACTGTAGGTATGTATGGCAGGACCAAATCAGAAAGATAGGTGGGAGCAAGCCCATGTAATATTTGTAGGTTAGCAGTAAAACCTTGAAAACAGCCCTTGCCTTGACAAGAAGCCAGAGGCTAGTACTGGAGTAATATTCTAGTCAAGATTCTAGCAGCCGTGTTTAGCACTAACTGTGTTTTATCCGGGTATCCGGAAAGTAGAACATTGCAGTAGTCTAGTCTAGAAGTGACAAAAGCATTTTTCTACAACATTTATGGACAAAAAGTTTCTGATTTTGGCAATATTAGTGGCAATATTAGTAGATGGAAAAAAGCTGTCCTTGAAAAAGTCTTGATATGTTCGTCAAAAGAGAGATCAGCGTCCAGAGTAACACCGAGGTCCTTCACAGTTTTGTTTGAGACGACTGTTCAGCCATCAAGATGAATTGTCAGATCCAACAGAAGATTTCTTTGTTTCTTGGGACCTAGACTAGCATCTCTATTTTGTCCGAGTTTAAAAGTAAAACATTTGCCATCTTCCACTTCCTTATGCCTGAAACACAGGCTTCAAGGGAGGGACATTTTGGGGCTTCACCATGTTTCATCGAAAGCTACAGCTGTGTATTGTCAGCATAGCAGTGAAAGTTAACATTATGTTTCCGAATGACATCACCAAGAGGTTAAATTTATAGTGAAAACAATAGTGGTCATAAAACAAAACCTTGAGGAACACCAAAATGTACAGTTGATTTGAGTTGAGTTGAGTTGATCTAAACCATGCCAGAACTTGTCCGTGTAGACAAATTTGGGTTTCCAATCTCTCCAAAAGAATGCAGTGATCGATGGTATCAAAAGCAGCACTGAGGTCTAGGAGCACGAGGAGAGATGCAGAGCCTTGGTCTGACGCTAATTAAAAGGTAATTTACCACCTTCACGAGTGCAGTCTCAGTGCTATGATGGGGTCAAAAACCAAACTGAAGCATTTCATATACATTGTTTTTCTTCAGGAAGGCAATGAGTTGCTGCGCAAAATGTTTGAGATAAATGGGAGATTCGATATAGGCTGATCGTTTTTAATATTTTCTGAGCTAAGGTTTGGCTTTTTCAAGAGAGGCTTTATTACTGCCACTTTTAGTGAGTTTGGTACACATAGGATAGGAAGCCGTTTATTATGTTCAACATAGAATGGCCAAGCACAGGAAGCAGCTCTTTCAGTAGTTTAGTTGTAATATGGTCCAGTATGCAGCTTGAAGGTTTAGAGGCCATGACTATTTTCATCAATGTGTCAAGAGATATATATTTTTTTTAAATTGAGTGTTTCCCTTGATCCTAGGTCCTTGCAATGTTGTGCATACTCAGGACAACTGAGCTTTGCAGAAATACGCAGATTTAAAGAGGAGACCATAATTTGCTTTCTAATGATCATGATCTTTTCGTCGAAGAAGTTCATGAATTTATCACTGCTGAAGTGAAAGCGATCCTCTCTTGGGGAATGCTGCTTTTAAGTTAGCTTTATTCTCCTTAATTAAGTTGGAAAAATAGGATGATTGAGCAGCAGTGAGGGCTCTTCGATACTGCACGGTACTGTCTTTCCAAGCTAGTCGGAAGACTTCCAGTTTGGTGTAACGCCATTTCTGTTCCAATTTTCTGTATACCAGGGAGCTAGTTTCTTATGAAAAACATGTTTAGTTATTAAGGGTGCGACTGCATCTAGGGTATTACGCAAGGTTAAATGTAGTTTCTCAGGGGTATGTCACGACTTCCACCGAAGTAAGGTCCTCTCCTTGTTCAGGTGGCGCTCGGCGGTCGGCATCGCCGGGCTTCTAGCCATTATCAATCCACTTTTCATTTTCCATGTGTTTTGTCTTGTTTTTCCTCACACCTGGTTTTAATTCCCTCAATTACTTGTTGTATATTTAACCCTCTGTTCCCCCCATGTCTTTGTGTGGGATTGTTTATTGTAGTGCTTGTGCACGTGCCATTTGTTTTGCTTAATAAATCTCTGGTTATCACCCAGTTCTGCTCTCCTGCGCCTGACTTCTCTGCCACCAATTACGCACCCCGCTACAGGGTAACCAATGTTTGTACTCTGAAATCCTTGGGTAGGTGAAGGGAGTCTTGAAGGCCATCTAGGAATCTTTGAGTTGTCCGAGAATTTATAGCACAGCTTTTGATGATCCTTGGTTGGGGTCTGAGCCGATTATATATTGCCATTCCAAACATAACAAAATGGTGGTCCGATAGTCCAGTATTATGAGGAAAAACATTAAGATCCACAATATTTATTCCACGGGACAAAACTAGGTCCAGAGCATGACTATGTCAGTGAGTAGGTCCGGAGACATGTTGGGCAATGATGGCTCTGTTGGGTCTGTGGACTTTTCCATCTTTTCCACGTCCCAGGAGGCCTGTAAACAGTATCTAAAAAAAGTGATTGAGTAGTCTGCATAGACTTCATGACTAGAAGCTCAAAAGATGAAAACACAGTAATTGTTTGGGGGGTAAATTGAAATTTGCTATCGTAAATGTTAGCAACAAATTCGCTTTTGTGGGATACACGGGGTTATGGTCACTAGCGTAACCAGGAGAGGCCTCAGTTAACATAGCACATTCCTCATGTTTAAGCCATGTTTCCGTCAGGCCAATCACATCAAGATTGTGATCAGTGATTAGTTAATTGACTATAACTGTATTGGAAGTGGGGGATCTTACCTTAACTAGACCTATTATGAGAGTTGAGATTTCACCGTCTCTTTCAATAATGACAGGAATGGGGTAGGTCTTTATTCCAGTGAGATTGCTAAGGCGAACAATGCCATGTTTAGTTCTGCCCAACCTAGATCGAGGCACAGACACGGTCTCAATGGTAATAGCTGGCTAACAGCCTGCTGCCTGGCCTGCACCCTATTTCATTGTGGAGCAGCCAACGAAAAATACGGAGCATAGGGGTTGGTAATATTCTCTAGTTTCACCGTGATTGGCTCAGTGTTCTGTCACTCATAGGGACACTATGGGATGAGCTAGAATATTCAAGCCCCTTGTGTGCTCAGGTAGATGTACATTAGAAGTGCCCATCAAGAAGGCCTAAGGTCATTGGCCACAGATAAAATGAAGTCAAATCATTTCTGCCGTAGCTTTGATTGGAATGATCATGTGAACATCATACTTTCAAAATCTTAGCTAGCGTGTTGGACAAGCCGTCATGATCATGAATTACGTCGACAATCTACTGGCAATTCCTTTTGAATCCTTGGCATATGAAGATAAATTATGGATCAAACATATTGGTGCTCATCGGCCATTGGACATACACTAAACATTACACAACGAGTTGGAAATCACAAATTCAACAATGAGTGGTTTGGAAGGAATCAGTGGCTAACTGCTAGCGTTGAAAAGCAAAAACTTGGAAATGGGAAATCAAAGACCCCAGTGAATTCAAAACAACTGTGAACTCTGAAAAATCCAATCTCTGACTGGGAAAATCCAACTCGGAATTCCAAGTCGGGAACTCTGGCCTCTTTCTGGAGCTCCAACCTGAAGATCACTGACATCATGATTCAACTTTTTTTTTCAGAGCTTCTAGTAGTCTTGAAAGCACCATAAATCCAGAGAATGCCAGACTTTGATGACAAAGTTTGAAGACAAAATTTGCCCACAAGAAGGACGGCCGCGCCATCTTCCTGTTAAAGTGAGCACAGCACAAGGTCCAAAATTGTCTTGTAAGCTTTGCAAGTTGGGACTTTAGGTAGGCCCTAACAGTTGGGACTTTAGGTAGGCCCTAACAGTTGGGACTTTAGGTAGGTCCTAACAGTTGGGACTTTAGGTAGGCCCTAACAGTTGGGACTTTAGGTAGGCCCTAACAGTTTGGACTTTAGGTAGGCCCTAACAGTTGGGACTTTAGGTAGGCCCTAACAGTTGGGACTTTAGGTCGGCCCTAACAGTTGGGACTTTAGGTAGGCTCTAACAGTTGGGACTTTAGGTAGGCCCTAACAGTTGGGACTTTAGGTAGGCTCTAACAGTTGGGACTTTAGGTAGGCCCTAACAGTTGGGACTTTAGGTAGGCTCTAACAGTTGGGACTTTAGGTAGGCCCTAACAGTTTGTAGGCACCGTTTGTCACCATTATAGTGCAATCAACGTATTGTTTGTTGTCGTATTGTGCAGTGGCTTCGCTGGCATGCAACGAAAAAAACAGAATTTTTGTTTGCCCCATTTACATGCTAATATCACCTGAGTGATGGAGGCGGGGAGAACAGGCTGTGGCTCGGGTGGCTGAGGTCCTTGATGATCTTCTTGGCTTGCCTGCGACACCTGGTGTTGTAGGTGTGCTCAAGGGCAGGCGGTGTGCACCTATTGGTGCGTTCGGCTGAGCTTACAAACCTCTGTAGAGCCTCGGCATCGGAGTTGTTGTACAAATGCTCCTGTAGAACACTGTGATGGCCCTCGGGGAAAGGCCAAATTTCTTCAGACTAATGAGGTTGAAGAGTCACTGTCGTGCAGGGAGAGGTTGTTTACCTAGCACCACGCCATCGGAGAGCTTACCTCCTCTCTGTAGGCCGTCTCATCGTTGTCGGTAATCAGGCCGACTATTGTCGTGTCGTCAGCAAACTTGATGATGAAGTTGGAACTGTGTGAGACCATGCAGTCGTGGGTATACAGGAAGTGCAGGAGGGGAGGGGCCCTCGTGTTGAGGATCAGTATGGAGGAGGTAATATTATCTACTCCCTGACGAAGGCCATTTAGCCGAAACGCGTCGTTTAAAAAAAAACGTTGTTTCTATTGAACATGCCATACAAATAAAGGCATTTTAATTAATTATATGAAGAGTTGGTCCTCCTTTCTTTTTAATGACCAATTTACCCCTTTTACCAAAGAGCACCTTCTATCTACCAAAATGTACTATTGTGTACCTTAGTAGCGCTTCCCTCCCTCCTCTTTCTACTAGTGTGCATAGTCACTTTACCCCTACCTATATGTACATATTACCTCAATTTACCTCGAATAACCTGTATCCCCGCACATTGAGTCAGTACTGGTATCCCTGTACATACAGTATCCTCGTTATTGTTATTTTATTGTGTTACTTTTTTCTTTCTTTAGTATATTTTATTTGATATATTTTATTGATATCGGTAATGTCTACATACACCTGTTGTATTCAGCGCATGTGATATGGCCCGTCAGGAAGTTCAATACCCAGTTACACAGGGAGGTGTTTGTGGTGAGCTTGTGGTGTTGTGCTCAGAGGGTAATATGGTTTTGAAGGAGAGCTGCAGTTGACGAACAGCATCCTCACATATGCATTCCTTTTGTCCAGGTGGGTAAGGGCAGTGTGCAGTGCGATTGCATCGTCTGCGGATCTGTCAGGGCGGTAGGCAAATTGGAGAGGGTTGAGTATGTCAGGGAGGGAGGATTTGATGTGTTCTTTGACTAGCCTCTCGAAGCATGTTGTCTCTTTGGTTTCCAAACTACAGCTACTGTAACTCTAGAATTGATTGTTGTATTTCAAGTATGACCAGAGGTCAGACTTTTGGCTACTTCTCAATCCTCCACAGTATCAAGTGTTTTTCTTGCTGATTTCTCTCTACATTTACATGTTTCTCAAGTGTGACATTGAGTGCAAAATTGAGTTTTAGTCTCCACAGGATATTCAACAATTTAATAATTTTACATTCCAAACAGGGTCAGTTTCTTTCAATGGTCTCTGCAAAACAGACCATTTTATACTTTCAGGGAAATACGCATGGATACATCTCCAGATTAAGTTTCCATAGCAACATTTTAGTGTTCTACGTTGTAGCATACACAATAATCATATACACACATGAAACAATCAGCTCACTCAGGTTGGCGTGCCCAAGGAGGAGGAGAGTAGATCTCAGTGTAAACTTTATCAGTGCTATTACACACAATACATAAAGGGAATAAACAGGGATCCTATTTCCCAGATGAAATAGTCTCACAGTGATCAAAAAACAGCAGCAATAATATTTGTTACAGATTAAAATGATTCAGAATTTGAGAAACAATTAACCCTAATTCTCATCTGAGCCTATCAGTGCATCTGTATCCTTGGATTAGAGGGGTGCAGGGAGCAATATTATAATGAGCTCAGACTGACACACCTATTGATACACCTACTGCCCCAACACATGTAAAGTGTTGGTCCCATGCTTCACATACCGCTGTGTTTTTCTTGTTGACTATTCAGGCAATCGACATGAAGCTGATTCTTGGTTTACGGATGGAGAGTAAAAATGGAGATAGACAAATGGATCAAATTCAACATTCACTCCAATCTGTATGGGAATGGTAAACAATTTATGTATATCTTATGAGCACATACTGGCAATGTTTGGATGTAGCTTTCCTATCTTCCAATCTGGGTCTGCTAGCTAAATATATTAGCTAAGATAGCTTGATGTGAGTGCTAGTTAGCTAGGTAGCTTAGCTAATGTCAATGCAAGCTGTACGAACACTTGGCCCCTAAGCCCTTTATCAAGTGGACACTTGCTGATGTGTTCAATACTGATCCCTTGAGTCTGCAAGGATTTTGGCCAAAATTGTTTTGAGACGATGGGCACTCAACGTCCCAACAATATTCCAAAATGTTCAACCCTTTCACAAGCATTGTCTCCCATGATCTGTCTCGTAGCACGAGTCGCTATGAAACACGGGCACTCAGGCAGACACAGACACACACTCCGATAGACAGTGAGAATGTTGTAAAAACAAAATGACAACTAGCTTGCAAAGTGCCATTATAGTTGACAAAGAGTAAACAGATATTTCCTTTGTAGAACAGAACAGTTGCTGTATCCTCATAAACGTATAAGTCAGACAGATATGATGTGGTTTGTTCTGTATTCATCCCTGATAGGCTACTGTAGCTCTCTGTATAGCTAAAGATACTCTTTGATAAAGCCGTTGCTAATGGGATCAATGCAGGATAAATCACTGTTTGAAGAGGTTTACGAGGATAAGGCACATCTGTTCTAATTCATGTTGATAGCTTTGCTATTGTCTCTTGGATTGTTTCAAGAACGTATTTCCCCAACTACTTACAAATTATGTTTGCAATGTAAATAGTAAAGCTATGTAACTTCTTGTCAACATGAATAGATTTTTAAAACCTTTCCTGCAGATGTTCCCGTGGTCACCAACACTGCCAAACTAGCCTACAGGCAGCGCTGCAGAAATCCTTTCCTGTGTGAAAACCTTTCCCGTGTGGAAGTTCCTAAGGTGCGTTTGTAGGTAAGGTGTAAGGTGCGTTTGAGGGCAATAGTCTATACCTATTATGAGTGGCCTATTAAATGTACAGGTTACCACAGGTTACCAAAATGTGCAACAAGTTCCCTGACATCTCCAATTACTTCATAAACATTTGTTTAGAAATTATATTTCTCAAGTCAGTTTCTCTGTAAAGTGACCTCTTGGAGCTGATCATAAGACTGTTGGATATAAAACAACAGAATTAAATAAGCTTTGACTTCAATTAGTTTGTGACTACCTACAAATGAATCATATTTAGCCTACATCCCACCAATATACATTTCTGTATTTTAATATCAAGGAAAACACCAGATCAAAAAGATAGCTCTGTCTCGTAGGTTAATAAGGATTGGACCCTATTTTTCCATTTTCGCCTGAAATGACATACCAAAATGTAACTACTTGAAGCAAGGATATGCATTTTCTTGAAACCATTTGAAAGGAAACACTTTGAAGTTTGTGGAAATGTGATCCTGTGGAGGTTTTAAGCATTACCAAACTTCTATTCAATGGAATAAACCTCATGTAGCAAATAAGACATTCATTCATTCGACACTCTTATTGCCTTCCAAAACTCCTTTCTTGGTGGGCCGAAACAACGTTTTTCCACCCAGGATATGAAGGTTTGTGTCGTAAATATAACCTTAGCTCATTGACAAATAAATGAGCTTGATAGTTAGCTAATAATCTCTACTATTCTATGTTAGCTACCTACATGATGATCCACCCTTGCTGCTGAGACTGTCAGTGGCAACTCAAGTGATGGGACTGCATCGGGCTTCAGTATCATGGGACTGCATCGGGCTTCAGTATCATGGGACTGCATCGGGCTTCAGTATCATGGGACTGCATCGGGCTTCAGTATCATGGGACTGCATCGGGTTTCAGTATCAAGGGACTGCATCGGGCTTCAGTATCATGGGACTGCATCGGGCTTCAGTATCATGGGACTGCATCAGGCTTCAGTATCATGGGACTGCATCGGGTTTCAGTATCATGGGACTGCATCGGGTTTCAGTATCATGGGACTGCATCGGGCTTCAGTATCATGGGACTGCATCGGGCTTCAGTATCATGGGACTGCATCGGGCTTCAGTATCATGGGACTGCATCGGGCTTCAGTATCATGGGACTGCATCGGGCTTCAGTATCATGGGACTGCATCGGGCTTCAGTATCATGGGACTGCATCGGGTTTCAGTATCATGGGACTGCATCGGGCTTCAGTATCATGGGACTGCATCTGGTTTCAGTATCATGGGACTGCATCGGGCTTCAGTATCATGGGACTGCATCGGGTTTCAGTATCATGGGACTGCATCGGGCTTCAGTATCATGGGACTGCATCGGGCTTCAGTATCATGGGACTGCATCGGGCTTCAGTATCATGGGACTGCATCGGGTTTCAGTATCAAGGGACTGCATCGGGCTTCAGTATCATGGGACTGCATCGGGTTTCAGTATCATGGGACTGCATCGGGTTTCAGTATCATGGGACTGCATCGGGCTTCAGTATCATGGGACTGCATCGGGTTTCAGTATCATGGGACTGCATCGGGCTTCAGTATCATGGGACTGCATCGGGGTTCAGTATCATGGGACTGCATCGGGCTTCAGTATCATGGGACTGCATCGGGTTTCAGTATCATGGGACTGCATCGGGCTTCAGTATCATGGGACTGCATCGGGTTTCAGTATCATGGGACTGCATCGGGTTTCAGTATCATGGGACTGCATCGGGCTTCAGTATCATGGGACTGCATCAGGTTTCAGTATCATGGGACTGCATCGGGCTTCAGTATCATGGGACTGCATCGGGCTTCAGTATCATGGGACTGCATCGGGCTTCAGTATCATGGGACTGCATCGGGTTTCAGTATCATGGGACTGCATCGGGTTTCAGTATCATGGGACTGCATCGGGTTTCAGTATCATGGGACTGCATCGGGTTTCAGTATCATGGGACTGCATCGGGCTTCAGTATCATGGGACTGCATCGGGCTTCAGTATCATGGGACTGCATCGGGTTTCAGTATCATGGGACTGCATCGGGTTTCAGTATCATGGGACTGCATCGGGCTTCAGTATCATGGGACTGCATCAGGTTTCAGTATCATGGGACTGCATCGGGCTTCAGTATCATGGGACTGCATCGGGCTTCAGTATCATGGGACTGCATCGGGCTTCAGTATCATGGGACTGCATCGGGTTTCAGTATCATGGGACTGCATCGGGTTTCAGTATCATGGGACTGCATCGGGTTTCAGTATCATGGGACTGCATCGGGTTTCAGTATCATGGGACTGCATCGGGCTTCAGTATCAGAATCTTTTTTTTGGCAGCAGCAGCAGGTTCTCAACGCACTCACCTGAAAAAAAATGTGCTCTGCAAACGGGAACTCTTTGTGATCAACTTGGTTGCATTCTGAGCTTGGGAAAGAAGTATAATTCATTTCTCCTTTAACACTTACTTTTTTGGGGGAAGATGAACAACTGTAAATTGCTTTTACAACCGAAGAACCACAGTAACCACAAGTCATTTGCTTACCAGGTAGCTAACTAGCTACACTATATATACAAAAGTATGTGGACACCTCTTCAAATTAGTAGATTTGGCCATTTCAGCCACAGCCATTGCTGACAGGTGTATAAAATCGAGCAGACAGCCATACAATCTCCATAGAGAAGCATTAAAATGTCCTTAATGAAGAGCTCAGCGACTTTCAATGTGGCAGCTTCATAGAATGCCACTTTATGAACAAGTGAGTTCGTCAAATTTCAGCCCTGCTAGAGCTGCCCTGGTCAACTATAAGTGCTGTTATTGTGATGTGGAAACGTTTAGGAGCAACAACGGCTCAGCCCCGAAGTTGGTAGGCCACACAAGCTCACAGAACACGCATAGAGCGTAAAAATCGTCTGTCCTCGGTTGCAACACTCACTACTGAGTTCCTAACTGCCTCTGGAAGCAACGTCAGCACAAGAACTGTTCATCAGGGGAGCTTCATGAAATGAGTTTCCATGGCCGAGCAGCTGCACACAAGCCTAAGATCACCATGAGCAATGCCAAACGTCGGCTGGAGTGGTGTGAAGTGGAAAAACGTTATCTGTAGTGATGAATCACGCTTCACTATCTAGCAGTCTGACTGACAAATCTGGGTTTTGCGCATGCCAGAAGAGCACTACCTTGCCCGAATGCATAGTGCATAGATTATTGGAGGAGGAATAATGGTCTGGGGCTGTTTTTCATGGTTCTAGCTAGGCCCCTTATTTCCAGTGAAGGGAAATCTTAAACCTACAGCATACAATGACATTCTAGACGATTCTGTGCTCCCAACTTTGTGGCAACAGTTTAGGGAAGGCCCTTTCCTGTTTTACCATGACAATTCCCCCATGCACAAAGCGAGGTCTATACAGAAATGGTTTGTTCAGTGTGGAAGAACTTGACTGGCCTGCACAGAGCCCTAACCTCAACCCCATCAATCATACAGCTCAACCGACATCTGCGTTCAAATGTGAATTAAATTCGATAGACAGTAAATTGCAGTTGTCACTGCACAATCTTTTTAAGACTCTCTGGATTTGTGCTGTGACAGACCAGCTAGATCTACTGTCTCTATTATATTATGACAGACCAGCTAGATCTACTGTCTCTATTATATTATGACATCCTCCAAATGCAAACCAACTTTCCAAAACAACCTGTTGACGGGAAGAAGCCTTCTGCTTTAAAAATAAATAATAATAATTGGCACAACCTTGATTAGTGAACCAGATGCACCTGGCGGGCGATACAGAGGGATGGAAGGCACTGGTCACACTTGAAATACAAAACTAAAGACCCAACAAACCAATATAGCATTAGTGACAGATATTATCACTAGTGACAGACATTGTCATTAGTGACAGACTTCATGGTTAATCAGGGAGTCTATAGTTGTGCTTTAATCACAGGTCTGCTCTGAGGAAAAAAATTATGGGGAAAGAAATTTTGTTTTGACACATTTTTTAACAGTTTCTCGTTTAACTCCCCTGTCATCATGTCACAATGATAAAAGCCAGTTTTGGAAGAAAGGAAATGGAATTAAATGACAATAACACCCCTCTGTCGAGCCACATGTCTTTAAGAGAAGAGGGGGATAATGGAGAGAAAAAAATGGACTAAACCGAGTTCCATGGAAAATTCCTACGTCTACGGTTCAGGAAGATTGACACTAATGTCAACTTCTGGAGTCTGGACTCTGGAGTCAGTGCTGTGGATGCGTGCGTGTGTTTGATCTATTCTGGCGGCTGAGTGATCTGATTCCATTCCTATTTTAAACTGGCAGAGAAAGAGAGAGAAAATTAGTCACATAACTCCAGTTACATTTTTAAGAATCGACTCATTTTCAAGGATGACTCAAAAGATTGCATTAAGAATAATGTATCGATATAACCCAAAGTACAACGTACGTTTACATAAAACGGGAATTATTGTGAGTAGTCTGAAATCACACTTTATACAAAATCACACAGCTTCATTTGATACAAACTTCTCCACTACCTTTGTATGCATGTTTTACAATAATGTCAATGGTGAGGAGTGTAACTGAAGACTGTCAAGACCAGAGGAGAGGCCCTGCTCAAATGTAGTGCACTTTATAGCCAATGGGTTACCATTTGGGACGGAGACGCTATGTACCGCCGAGGGAGGAGGGAAATAAAAGTTGACACGGAGGGGAGGGACGCTGGTGGGAAAGTAAAGAGTCAACCCCGGTCACACCATTTAATAATCCATTTATTTATTGAATTATTCATTTAAAAGTAGTGACCAGGAAAGGCACATTGAGGCTACTTCCTGTTTGAAAGGAAAGAATAGTCCCACATTGTTAAGTGCCTTGAAGGGTAGCAGTAGTAGGGTAGTGGTTCTGGATATTGTAGGTGAGTTACTGTTCCTCTTTTGTGCCCTTCCACCCTCCACCCTCCCCTCCCCTCCGTCTCCAACCTCCACCCTTCATCTCCGAACCTCCCCTGTTTATTAAAACAATGCGGTTGTATATGAGTAGAACAAACATCTCAATAGGAAGTGTTGGACTAACTCTCATTATGCAAACCCATGCGAGACAGAGACCAGGTATCAGCGGCAGTTTATAATCTTTCATCTAATTGTATTACTTCTTTATCCCTTTATCAAGCTCCTGGATACTTGTGTTGTTCAGTGACCCTGAATCTAAGGACAAGAATGTAGAACTATAAAATGGTGGCAACAACACAACACAATCCACCTCCCTTTCCAAACTATGACCGGAACACCCTTTCTTGTATTTGAACCTGTATGGGAACTTTACTTTCAGACAGACCCAGCTCTCCTACAGACTTGTGATCTCCTGTGTTTTGTCTGCTGCTGGACTGAAAGTCTTCCTGCTTCACATGGACCCCTGTTTTGACAGACAAAACCAGCCTCAGAGGAGCAGGGCTTTGCTGGCTTCCATTTTGCTTTGGAGACGGCAGGTTCAAACTGAAACACTTTGTTTGGCAGATATATTTTTTAAAAGGCAGTATCATTGTTTAATGTCATTAGAACCAGATTACAAAAGACCAACAAATGCATGTAATATGTAACACAGCAGGCTGCTGAGAGGGGAGGACGGATCATAATAACGGCTGTAACGGAGCAAATGGAATGGCATCAACCGCAAAGCAACAAAGTGTTTGATACCGGTCCACTTAACCTGCTCCAGCCATTACCACGGGCCCATCCTCCCCAATTAAGGTGCCACCAACCTCCTGTGGTTTAATGATGGATGAAGGCAGAGGAGGGCTTAGGAAATACCTGCCCAGTTGAAAAATAACTTTCCCTCCGAGTATGTGGATACGTCAGGGTCCACCGAAGAAGAGGTAAATATGTACCTCAGTATGATAGACAAGCACAAGATGACGGTTGTGCGACTGGCCTCTCCCAGTCGCACAACTATAAGCAGTGGATGAGTTTGCCTCTCCCTTTGCATCTAGCATCTAAAACTGTTATAGATGTGTTCATAAACGTTTGTATATTTAATCTTGATGCACAAATGTTTGAAATATGCCTGTTCATATAAGTGTTCGATAAGATACTGTTTTGTTATGCTAGCTAACTGAGCCATTAGGACGACTTAACAAAGTGATAGAGGATTTTTTTAAAGGATTGAATGGGACTGTCCAGGGACTTCAAAAGCATTGTGAGCTCTAGCTCCTCTATCCCGACTTTGAAGCTTTGCCAGCTTGGTCTCTCTTTCACCGTCAGAGACAAGTCCCTCTGTCACAAGACAGCACGCAAAACCTTGCTCTTGTGCTAAAAAAACCTCTCTTGTTCTCGTCAGAGAGCAGCAGTCAGAAACAGCAGTTCTGCTTGTCATCTTCAGTGATCCCTCCTGGTCATCTTCAGTGATCCCTCCTTGTCATCTTCAGTGATCCCTCCTTGTCATCTTCAGTGATCCCTCCTTATCATCTTCAGTAATCCCTCCTTGTCATCTTCAGTGATTCTTCCTTGTCATCTTCAGGGATTATTCCTTGTCATCATCATTGATCCCTCCTTATCATCTTCTGGAGCATGTGGCTTCCAGTGTGAGTGGATGGGTAGCAATATTCGACAGCCAGAGGGCTAGGCCAAGACTGAATGCATAGGTAGGAGTATTTGGCAATCAAATACAGGAGGCTTAGGTAAAGTGAATGCCTGCTTTGTTTCCATTCTGGCATGTGCATGCTATGAAAAGGAACACCAAGATGTCCCAGAAACTGTTAATAAGGGACTAATCCATTAATCTTTTAATGGTCAATCTGTCAATCTCTGATAACATGAGGTTTGATTGGCAATGTTGTTGATATGCAGCAACAAGTTATGGAGCAACAAGTTATGAAACAACAAGTTATGGAGCAACAAGTTATGGAGCAACAAGTTATGAAGCAACAAGTTATGAAACAACAAGTTATGAAGCAACAAGTTATGAAGCAACAAGTTATGAAGCAAGAAGTTATGAAGCAACAAGTTACGGAGCAACAAGTTACAGAGCAACAAGTTATGGAGCAAAAAGTTATGGAGCAACAAGTTATGGAGCAACAAGTTATGAAGCAACAAGTTATGGAGCAAAAAGTTATGGAGCAATGAGTAATGGAGCAACAAGTACAGACTTAACGATTTATGGAGCAACAGATTATGGAGCAACAAGTTCAGAAGAAATAAGTTATGGAACAACGAGTTATGGTGCAACAAATTATGAAGCAACAAGTTATGGAGCAACAAGTTATGAAGCAACAAGTTATGGAGCAACAAGTTATGGAGCAACAAGTTATGAAGCAACAAGTTATGGAGCAAAAAGTTATGGAGCAATGAGTTATGGAGCAACAAGTTATGGAGCAACAATTTATGGAGCAACAAGTTATGGAGCAACAAGTTATGGAGCAACAAGTCATGGAGCAACAAGTTATGGAGCAACAAGTCACGAAACAACAAGTTATGGAGCAACAAAAGTTTTGGAGCAACAAGTTATGGAGCAACAAGTACAGACTTAACGAGTTATGGAGCAACAAGTTATGGAGCACCAAGTTATGGAGCAACAAGTTATGGAGCAAAAAGTTATGGAGCAACAAGTTATGAAGCAACAAGTTATGGAACAACAAGTACAGACTTAATGAGTTATGGAGCAACAAGTTATGGAGCAACAAGTTATGGAGCAACAAGTACAGACTTAATGAGTTATGGAGCACCAAGTTATGGAGCACCAAGTTATGGAGCAACAAGTTATGGAGCAAAAAGTTATGGAGCAACAAGTTATGGAGCAACAAGTTATGGAGCAACAAGTTATGAAGCAACAAGTTATGGAGCACCAAGTTATGGAGCAACAAGTTATGGAGCAACAAGTTATGGAGCAACAAGTTATGAAGCAACAAGTTATGAATCAACAAGTCACGAAACAACAAGTTATGGAGCAACAAGTTATGGAGCAACAAGTACAGACTTAACGAGTTATGGAGCAACAGATTATGGAGCAACAAGTTATGAAGCAACAAGTCACGAAACAACAAGTTATGGAGCAACAAGTCACGAAACAACAAGTTTTGGAGCAACAAGTCACGAAACAACAAATTATGGAGCAACAAGTCACGAAACAACAAGTTATGGGGCAACAAGTTATGGAGCAACAAGTTATGGAGTAACAAGTTATGGAGCAACAAGTTATGGAGCAACAAGTTATGGAGCAACAAATTATGAAGCAACAAGTACAGACTTAACGAGTTATGTAGCAACAAGTTATTGAGCAATGCGTTATGGAGCAACAAATTATGAAGCAACAAGTTATGGAGCAACAATTTATGGAGCAACAAGTTCAGAAGAAATAAGTTATGGAGTAACAAGTTATGGAGTAACAAGTTATGGAGCAACAAGTTATGGAGCAACAAGTTATGGAGTAACAAGTTATGAAGCAACAATTTATGGAGCAACAAGTTCAGAAGAAATAAGTTATGGAACAACGAGTTATGGAGCAACAAATTATGAAGCAACAAGTTATGGAGCAACAAGTTATGAAGCAATGCGTTATGGAGCAACAAATTATGAAGCAACAAGTTATGGAGCAACAGATTATGGAGCAACAAGTTATGGAGCAAAAAGTTATGGAGCAACAAGTTATGAAACAACAAGTTATGGAGCAACAAGTTCAGAAGAAATAAGTTATGGAACAACGAGTTATGGAGCAACAAATTATGAAGCAACAAGTTATGGAGCAACAAGTTATGAAGCAATGCGTTATGGAGCAACAAATTATGAAGCAACAAGTTATGGAGCAACAGATTATGGAGCAACAAGTTATGGAGCAAAAAGTTATGGAGCAACAAGTTATGAAACAACAAGTACAGACTTAACAAGTTATGGAGCAACAAGTCACGAAACAACAAGTTATGGGGCAACAAGTTATGGTGCAACAAGTTATGGAGCGACAAGTTATGGAGCAACAAGTTAATGAGCAACAAGTTATGGAGCAACAAGTTATGAAGCAACAAGTTATGAAGAAACAAGTTATGAAACAACAAGTTATGAAGCAACAAGTTATGAAGCAACAAGTTATGAAGCAACAATTTATGGAGCAGCAAGTTATGGAGCAACAAGTACAGAAGAAATAAGTTATGGAACAACGAGTTATGGAGCAACAAATTATGAAGCAACAAGTACAGACTTAACGAGTTATGGAGCAACAAGTTATTGAGCAATGCGTTATGGAGCAACAAATTATGAAGCAACAAGTTATGGAGCAAAAAGTTATGGAGCAATGAGTTATGGAGCAATGAGTTATGGAGCAACAAGTTATGGAGCAACAAGTTATGGAGCAACAAGTTATGGAGCAACAAGTTATGAAACAACAATTTATGAAACAACAAGTTATGAAGCAACAAGTTATGAAGCAATGAGTTATGGAGCAACAAGTTATGAAGCAACAAGTTATGAAGCAACATGTTATGAAGCAACAAGTTATGGAGCAACAATTTATGGAGCAACAAGTTATGGAGCAACAAGTTCAGAAGAAATAAGTTATTGAGCAATGCGTTATGGAGCAACATGTTATGGAGCAACAAGTCATGGAGCAACAAGTCACGAACCAACAAGTTATGGAGCAACAAGTTATGGAGCAATGAGTTATGGACCAACAAGTTATGGAGCAACAAGTTATGGAGCAACAAGTTATGAAGCAACAATTTATGGAGCAACAAGTTATGGAGCAACAAGTTATGAAGCAACAAGTTATGAAGCAACAAGTTATGAAGCAACATGTTATGAAGCAACAAGTTATGAAACAACAAGTTATGAAGCAACAAGTTATGGAGCAACAAGTTATGGAGCAACGAGTTATGGAGCAACAAGTTATGGAGCAACAAGTTATGGAGCAACAAGTTATGAAGCAACAATTTATGGAGCAACAAGTTATGGAGCAATGAGTTATGGAGCAACAAGATATGAGGCAAAAAGTTGTGGAGCAACAAGTTATGAAGCAACAAGTTATGAAGCAACAAGTTATGAAGCAACAAGTTATGAAGCAACAAGTTATGGAGCACCAAGTTATGGAGCAACAAGTTATGGAGCAACAAGTTATGGAGCAACAAGTTATGAAGCAACAAGTTATGAAGCAACAAGTCACGAAACAACAAGTTATGGAGCAACAAGTTATGGAGCAACAAGTACAGACTTAACGAGTTATGGAGCAACAGATTATGGAGCAACAAGTTATGAAGCAACAAGTCACGAAACAACAAGTTATGGAGCAACAAGTCACGAAACAACAAGTTTTGGAGCAACAAGTCATGAAACAACAAATTATGGAGCAACAAGTCACGAAACAACAAGTTATGGGGCAACAAGTTATGGAGCAACAAGTTATGGAGTAACAAGTTATGGAGCAACAAGTTATGGAGCAACAAGTTATGGAGCAACAAATTATGAAGCAACAAGTACAGACTTAACGAGTTATGTAGCAACAAGTTATTGAGCAATGCGTTATGGAGCAACAAATTATGAAGCAACAAGTTATGGAGCAACAATTTATGGAGCAACAAGTTCAGAAGAAATAAGTTATGGAGTAACAAGTTATGGAGTAACAAGTTATGGAGCAACAAGTTATGGAGCAACAAGTTATGGAGTAACAAGTTATGAAGCAACAATTTATGGAGCAACAAGTTCAGAAGAAATAAGTTATGGAACAACGAGTTATGGAGCAACAAATTATGAAGCAACAAGTTATGGAGCAACAGATTATGGAGCAACAAGTTATGGAGCAAAAAGTTATGGAGCAACAAGTTATGAAACAACAAGTTATGGAGCAACAAGTTCAGAAGAAATAAGTTATGGAACAACGAGTTATGGAGCAACAAATTATGAAGCAACAAGTTATGGAGCAACAAGTTATGAAGCAATGCGTTATGGAGCAACAAATTATGAAGCAACAAGTTATGGAGCAACAGATTATGGAGCAACAAGTTATGGAGCAACAAGTACAGACTTAATGAGTTATGGAGCACCAAGTTATGGAGCACCAAGTTATGGAGCAACAAGTTATGGAGCAAAAAGTTATGGAGCAACAAGTTATGGAGCAACAAGTTATGGAGCAACAAGTTATGAAGCAACAAGTTATGGAGCACCAAGTTATGGAGCAACAAGTTATGGAGCAACAAGTTATGGAGCAACAAGTTATGAAGCAACAAGTTATGAAGCAACAAGTCACGAAACAACAAGTTATGGAGCAACAAGTTATGGAGCAACAAGTACAGACTTAACGAGTTATGGAGCAACAGATTATGGAGCAACAAGTTATGAAGCAACAAGTCACGAAACAACAAGTTATGGAGCAACAAGTCACGAAACAACAAGTTTTGGAGCAACAAGTCACGAAACAACAAATTATGGAGCAACAAGTCACGAAACAACAAGTTATGGGGCAACAAGTTATGGAGCAACAAGTTATGGAGTAACAAGTTATGGAGCAACAAGTTATGGAGCAACAAGTTATGGAGCAACAAATTATGAAGCAACAAGTACAGACTTAACGAGTTATGTAGCAACAAGTTATTGAGCAATGCGTTATGGAGCAACAAATTATGAAGCAACAAGTTATGGAGCAACAATTTATGGAGCAACAAGTTCAGAAGAAATAAGTTATGGAGTAACAAGTTATGGAGTAACAAGTTATGGAGCAACAAGTTATGGAGCAACAAGTTATGGAGTAACAAGTTATGAAGCAACAATTTATGGAGCAACAAGTTCAGAAGAAATAAGTTATGGAACAACGAGTTATGGAGCAACAAATTATGAAGCAACAAGTTATGGAGCAACAAGTTATGAAGCAATGCGTTATGGAGCAACAAATTATGAAGCAACAAGTTATGGAGCAACAGATTATGGAGCAACAAGTTATGGAGCAAAAAGTTATGGAGCAACAAGTTATGAAACAACAAGTTATGGAGCAACAAGTTCAGAAGAAATAAGTTATGGAACAACGAGTTATGGAGCAACAAATTATGAAGCAACAAGTTATGGAGCAACAAGTTATGAAGCAATGCGTTATGGAGCAACAAATTATGAAGCAACAAGTTATGGAGCAACAGATTATGGAGCAACAAGTTATGGAGCAAAAAGTTATGGAGCAACAAGTTATGAAACAACAAGTACAGACTTAACAAGTTATGGAGCAACAAGTCACGAAACAACAAGTTATGGGGCAACAAGTTATGGTGCAACAAGTTATGGAGCGACAAGTTATGGAGCAACAAGTTAATGAGCAACAAGTTATGGAGCAACAAGTTATGAAGCAACAAGTTATGAAGAAACAAGTTATGAAACAACAAGTTATGAAGCAACAAGTTATGAAGCAACAAGTTATGAAGCAACAATTTATGGAGCAGCAAGTTATGGAGCAACAAGTACAGAAGAAATAAGTTATGGAACAACGAGTTATGGAGCAACAAATTATGAAGCAACAAGTACAGACTTAACGAGTTATGGAGCAACAAGTTATTGAGCAATGCGTTATGGAGCAACAAATTATGAAGCAACAAGTTATGGAGCAAAAAGTTATGGAGCAATGAGTTATGGAGCAATGAGTTATGGAGCAACAAGTTATGGAGCAACAAGTTATGGAGCAACAAGTTATGGAGCAACAAGTTATGAAACAACAATTTATGAAACAACAAGTTATGAAGCAACAAGTTATGAAGCAATGAGTTATGGAGCAACAAGTTATGAAGCAACAAGTTATGAAGCAACATGTTATGAAGCAACAAGTTATGGAGCAACAATTTATGGAGCAACAAGTTATGGAGCAACAAGTTCAGAACAAATAAGTTATTGAGCAATGCGTTATGGAGCAACATGTTATGGAGCAACAAGTCATGGAGCAACAAGTCACGAACCAACAAGTTATGGAGCAACAAGTTATGGAGCAATGAGTTATGGACCAACAAGTTATGGAGCAACAAGTTATGGAGCAACAAGTTATGAAGCAACAATTTATGGAGCAACAAGTTATGGAGCAACAAGTTATGAAGCAACAAGTTATGAAGCAACAAGTTATGAAGCAACATGTTATGAAGCAACAAGTTATGAAACAACAAGTTATGAAGCAACAAGTTATGGAGCAACAAGTTATGGAGCAACGAGTTATGGAGCAACAAGTTATGGAGCAACAAGTTATGGAGCAACAAGTTATGAAGCAACAATTTATGGAGCAACAAGTTATGGAGCAATGAGTTATGGAGCAACAAGATATGAGGCAAAAAGTTGTGGAGCAACAAGTTATGGAGCAACAAGTTATGAAGCAACAAGTTATGAAGCAACAAGTTATGAAGCAACAAGTTATGGAGCACCAAGTTATGGAGCAACAAGTTATGGAGCAACAAGTTATGGAGCAACAAGTTATGAAGCAACAAGTTATGAAGCAACAAGTCACGAAACAACAAGTTATGGAGCAACAAGTTATGGAGCAACAAGTACAGACTTAACGAGTTATGGAGCAACAGATTATGGAGCAACAAGTTATGAAGCAACAAGTCACGAAACAACAAGTTATGGAGCAACAAGTCACGAAACAACAAGTTTTGGAGCAACAAGTCATGAAACAACAAATTATGGAGCAACAAGTCACGAAACAACAAGTTATGGGGCAACAAGTTATGGAGCAACAAGTTATGGAGTAACAAGTTATGGAGCAACAAGTTATGGAGCAACAAGTTATGGAGCAACAAATTATGAAGCAACAAGTACAGACTTAACGAGTTATGTAGCAACAAGTTATTGAGCAATGCGTTATGGAGCAACAAATTATGAAGCAACAAGTTATGGAGCAACAATTTATGGAGCAACAAGTTCAGAAGAAATAAGTTATGGAGTAACAAGTTATGGAGTAACAAGTTATGGAGCAACAAGTTATGGAGCAACAAGTTATGGAGTAACAAGTTATGAAGCAACAATTTATGGAGCAACAAGTTCAGAAGAAATAAGTTATGGAACAACGAGTTATGGAGCAACAAATTATGAAGCAACAAGTTATGGAGCAACAGATTATGGAGCAACAAGTTATGGAGCAAAAAGTTATGGAGCAACAAGTTATGAAACAACAAGTTATGGAGCAACAAGTTCAGAAGAAATAAGTTATGGAACAACGAGTTATGGAGCAACAAATTATGAAGCAACAAGTTATGGAGCAACAAGTTATGAAGCAATGCGTTATGGAGCAACAAATTATGAAGCAACAAGTTATGGAGCAACAGATTATGGAGCAACAAGTTATGGAGCAAAAAGTTATGGAGCAACAAGTTATGAAACAACAAGTACAGACTTAACAAGTTATGGAGCAACAAGTCACGAAACAACAAGTTATGGGGCAACAAGTTATGGTGCAACAAGTTATGGAGCGACAAGTTATGGAGCAACAAGTTAATGAGCAACAAGTTATGGAGCAACAAGTTATGAAGCAACAAGTTATGAAGAAACAAGTTATGAAACAACAAGTTATGAAGCAACAAGTTATGAAGCAACAAGTTATGAAGCAACAATTTATGGAGCAGCAAGTTATGGAGCAACAAGTACAGAAGAAATAAGTTATGGAACAACGAGTTATGGAGCAACAAATTATGAAGCAACAAGTACAGACTTAACGAGTTATGGAGCAACAAGTTATTGAGCAATGCGTTATGGAGCAACAAATTATGAAGCAACAAGTTATGGAGCAAAAAGTTATGGAGCAATGAGTTATGGAGCAATGAGTTATGGAGCAACAAGTTATGGAGCAACAAGTTATGGAGCAACAAGTTATGGAGCAACAAGTTATGAAACAACAATTTATGAAACAACAAGTTATGAAGCAACAAGTTATGAAGCAATGAGTTATGGAGCAACAAGTTATGAAGCAACAAGTTATGAAGCAACATGTTATGAAGCAACAAGTTATGGAGCAACAATTTATGGAGCAACAAGTTATGGAGCAACAAGTTCAGAAGAAATAAGTTATTGAGCAATGCGTTATGGAGCAACATGTTATGGAGCAACAAGTCATGGAGCAACAAGTCACGAACCAACAAGTTATGGAGCAACAAGTTATGGAGCAATGAGTTATGGACCAACAAGTTATGGAGCAACAAGTTATGGAGCAACAAGTTATGAAGCAACAAGTTATGAAGCAACAAGTTATGAAGCAACAAGTTATGAAGCAACAAGTTATGAAGCAACAAGTTATGAAGCAACATGTTATGAAGCAACAAGTTATGAAACAACAAGTTATGAAGCAACAAGTTATGGAG
This sequence comes from Oncorhynchus kisutch, assembly GCF_002021735.2. Taxonomy (NCBI): domain Eukaryota; kingdom Metazoa; phylum Chordata; class Actinopteri; order Salmoniformes; family Salmonidae; genus Oncorhynchus; species Oncorhynchus kisutch. Next base: position 37,590,962 of record NC_034198.2, on the reverse strand, counting down.
CAACAAGTTATGGAGCAACGAGTTATGGAGCAACAAGTTATGGAGCAACAAGTTATGGAGCAACAAGTTATGAAGCAACAATTTATGGAGCAACAAGTTATGGAGCAATGAGTTATGGAGCAACAAGATATGAGGCAAAAAGTTGTGGAGCAACAAGTTATGGAGCAACAAGTTATGAAGCAACAAGTTATGAAGCAACAAGTTATGAAGCAACAAGTTATGAAGCAACAAGTTATGAAGCAACAAGTTATGAAACAACAAGTTATGAGGCAACAAGTTATGGAGCAACAAGTTATGGAGCAACAAGTTATGAAGCAACAAGTTATGGAGCAACAAGTTATGAAGCAACAAGTTATGAAACAACAAGTTATGAGGCAACAAGTTATGGAGCAACAAGTTATGAAACAACATGTTATGAAACAACAAGTTATGAAGCAACATGTTATGAAGCAACAAGTTATGAAACAACAAGTTATGAGGCAACAAGTTATGGAGCAACAAGTTATGGAGCAACAAGTTATGAAGCAACAAGTTATGGAGCAACAAGTTATGGAGAAACAAGTTATGGAGCAACAAGTTATGGAGAAACAAGTTATGGAGCAACAAGTTAAGGAGCAACAAGTTATGGAGCAACAAGTCACGAAAAAACAAGTTATGGAGCAACAAGTTTTGGAGCAACAAGTTATGGAGCAACAAGTACAGACTTAACAAGTTATGGAGCAACAACTTTTTGAGCAATGCGTTATGGAGCAACAAGTTATGAAGCAACAAGTTATGGAGCAAAAAGTTATGGAGCAATGAGTTATGGAGCAACAAGTTATGGAGCAACAAGTTATGGAGCAACAAGTTATGGAGCAACAAGTCACGAAACAACAAGTTATGGAGCAACAAGTTTTGGAGCAACAAGTCACGAAACAACAAATTATGGAGCAACAAGTCACGAAACAACAAGTTATGGGGCAACACGTTATGGAGCAACAAGTTATGGAGTAACAAGTTATGGAGCAACAAGTTATGGAGCAACAAGTTATGGAGCAACAAATTATGAAGCAACAAGTACAGACTTAACGAGTTATGGAGCAACAAGTTATTGAGCAATGCGTTATGGAGCAACAAATTATGAAGCAATGCGTTATGGAGCAACATGTTATGGAGCAACAAGTTATGGAGCAACAAGTTATGGAGCAACAAGTTATGAAGCAATGCGTTATGGAGCATCAAATTATGAAGCAACAAGTTATGGAGCAACAGATTATGGAGCAACAAGTTATGGAGCAAAAAGTTATGGAGCAACAAGTTATGAAACAACAAGTTATGGAGCAACAAGTTCAGAAGAAATAAGTTATGGAACAACGAGTTATGGAGCAACAAATTATGAAGCAACAAGTTATGGAGCAACAAGTTATGAAGCAATGCGTTATGGAGCAACAAATTATGAAGCAACAAGTTATGGAGCAACAGATTATGGAGCAACAAGTTATGGAGCAAAAAGTTATGGAGCAACAAGTTATGAAACAACAAGTACAGACTTAACAAGTTATGGAGCAACAAGTCACGAAACAACAAGTTATGGGGCAACAAGTTATGGTGCAACAAGTTATGGAGCAACAAGTTCAGAAGAAATAAGTTATGGAACAACGAGTTATGGAGCAACAAATTATGAAGCAACAAGTTATAGAGCAACAAGTTATGAAGCAATGCGTTATGGAGCAACAAATTATGAAGCAACAAGTTATGGAGCAACAGATTATGGAGCAACAAGTTATGGAGCAAAAAGTTATGGAGCAACAAGTTATGAAACAACAAGTTATGGAGCAACAAGTTCAGAAGAAATAAGTTATAGAACAACGAGTTATGGAGCAACAAATTATGAAGCAACAAGTTATGGAGCAACAAGTTATGAAGCAATGCGTTATGGAGCAACAAATTATGAAGCAACAAGTTATGGAGCAACAGATTATGGAGCAACAAGTTATGGAGCAAAAAGTTATGGAGCAACAAGTTATGAAACAACAAGTACAGACTTAACAAGTTATGGAGCAACAAGTTATGGTGCAACAAGTTATGGAGCAACAAGTTATGGAGCAACAAGTTAATGAGCAACAAGTTATGAAGCAACAAGTTATGAAGCAACAAGTTATGAAGCAACAATTTATGGAGCAGCAAGTTATGTAGCAACAAGTACAGAAGAAATAAGTTATTGAGCAATGCGTTATGGAGCAACATGTTATGGAGCAACAAGTCATGGAGCAACAAGTCACGAACCAACAAGTTATGGAGCAACAAGTTATGGAGCAATGAGTTATGGACCAACAAGTTATGGAGCAACAAGTTATGGAGCAACAAGTTATGAAGCAACAAGTTATGAAGCAACAAGTTATGAAGCAACAAGTTATGAAGCAACAAGTTATGAAGCAACAAGTTATGAAGCAACAAGTTATGAAGCAACATGTTATGAAGCAACAAGTTATGAAACAACAAGTTATGAAGCAATGAGTTATGGAGCAACAAGTTATGAAGCAACAAGTTATGGAGCAACAAGTTCAGAAGAAATAAGTTATTGAGCAATGCGTTATGGAGCAAAATGTTATGGAGCAACAAGTCATGGAGCAACAAGTCACGAACCAACAAGTTATGGAGCAACAAGTTATGGAGCAATGAGTTATGGACCAACAAGTTATGGAGCAACAAGTTATGGAGCAACAAGTTATGAAGTAAGCAACAAGTTATGAAGCAACAAGTTATGAAGCAACAAGTTATGAAGCAACAAGTTATGAAGCAACAAGTTATGAAGCAACAAGTTATGAAGCAACATGTTATGAAGCAACAAGTTATGAAACAACAAGTTATGAAGCAACAAGTTATGGAGCAACAAGTTATGGAGCAACGAGTTATGGAGCAACAAGTTATGGAGCAACAAGTTATGGAGCAACAAGTTATGAAGCAACAATTTATGGAGCAACAAGTTATGGAGCAATGAGTTATGGAGCAACAAGATATGCGGCAAAAAGTTGTGGAGCAACAAGTTATGGAGCAACAAGTTATGAAGCAACAAGTTATGAAGCAACAAGTTATGAAGCAACAAGTTATGAAGCAACAATTTATGGAGCAACAAGTTATGGAGCAATGAGTTATGGAGCAACAAGATATGCGGCAAAAAGTTGTGGAGCAACAAGTTATGGAGCAACAAGTTATGAAGCAACAAGTTATGAAGCAACAAGTTATGAAGCAACAAGTTATGAAGCAACATGTTATGAAGCATCAAGTTATGAAACAACAAGTTATGAGGCAACAAGTTATGGAGCAACAAGTTATGGAGCAACAAGTTATGAAGCAACAAGTTATGGAGCAACAGATTATGGAGCAACAAGTTATGGAGCAAAAAGTTATGGAGCAACAAGTTATGAAACAACAAGTACAGACTTAACAAGTTATGGAGCAACAAGTTATGGTGCAACAAGTTATGGAGCAACAAGTTATGGAGCAACAAGTTAATGAGCAACAAGTTATGAAACAACAAGTTATGAAACAACAAGTTATGAGGCAACAAGTTATGGAGCAACAAGTTATGAAACAACATGTTATGAAACAACAAGTTATGAAGCAACATGTTATGAAGCAACAAGTTATGAAACAACAAGTTATGAGGCAACAAGTTATGGAGCAACAAGTTATGGAGCAACAAGTTATGAAGCAACAAGTTATGGAGCAACAAGTTATGGAGCAACAAGTTATGGAGCAACAAGTTATGGAGCAACAAGTTATGGAGCAACAAGTTATTGAGCAATGCGTTATGGAGCAACAAGTTATGGACCAACAAGTTATGGACCAACAAGTTACGAAACAACAACTTTTGGGGCAACAAGTTACGAAACAACAAGTTATGGAGCAACAAGTCACGAAACAACAAGTTATGCGGCAACAAGTCACGAAACAACAAGTTATGGAGCAACAAGTCACGAATCAACAACTTATGGAGCAACAAGTTATGGAGCAACAAGTCACGAATTAACAAGTTATGGAGCAACAAGTTATGGAGCAACAAGTTATTTAGCAACAAGTTATGGAGCAACAAGTTATGGAGCAACAAGTTATGGAGCAACAAGTTATGAAGCAACAAGTTATGGAGCAACAAGTTATGGAGCAACAAGTTATGAAGCAACAAGTTATGGAGGAACAAGTTATGAAGCAACAAGTTACGAAGCAACAAGTTATGAAGCAACAAGTTATGGAGCAACAAGTCATGGAGCAACAAGTCACGAACCAACAAGTTATGGAGCAACAAGTTATGGAGCAATGAGTTATGGACCAACAAGTTATGGAGCAACAAGTTATGGAGCAACAAGTTATGAAGCAACAAGTTATGAAGCAACAAGTTATGAAGCAACAAGTTATGAAGCAACAAGTTATGAAGCAACAAGTTATGAAGCAACATGTTATGAAGCAACAAGTTATGAAACAACAAGTTATGAAGCAACAAGTTATGGAGCAACAAGTTATGGAGCAACGAGTTATGGAGCAACAAGTTATGGAGCAACAAGTTATGGAGCAACAAGTTATGAAGCAACAATTTATGGAGCAACAAGTTATGGAGCAATGAGTTATGGAGCAACAAGATATGAGGCAAAAAGTTGTGGAGCAACAAGTTATGGAGCAACAAGTTATGAAGCAACAAGTTATGAAGCAACAAGTTATGAAGCAACAAGTTATGAAGCAACAAGTTATGAAGCAACATGTTATGAAGCAACAAGTTATGAAACAACAAGTTATGAGGCAACAAGTTATGGAGCAACAAGTTATGGAGCAACAAGTTATGAAGCAACAAGTTATGGAGCAACAAGTTATGAAGCAACAAGTTATGAAACAACAAGTTATGAGGCAACAAGTTATGGAGCAACAAGTTATGAAACAACATGTTATGAAACAACAAGTTATGAAGCAACAAGTTATGAAACAACAAGTTATGAGGCAACAAGTTATGGAGCAACAAGTTATGGAGCAACAAGTTATGAAGCAACAAGTTATGGAGCAACAAGTTATGGAGAAACAAGTTATGGAGCAACAAGTTATGGAGAAACAAGTTATGGAGCAACAAGTTAAGGAGCAACAAGTTATGGAGCAACAAGTTATGGAGCAACAAGTCACGAAACAACAAGTTATGGAGCAACAAGTTTTGGAGCAACAAGTTATGGAGCAACAAGTACAGACTTAACGAGTTATGGAGCAACAACTTTTTGAGCAATGCGTTATGGAGCAACAAGTTATGAAGCAACAAGTTATGGAGCAAAAAGTTATGGAGCAATGAGTTATGGAGCAACAAGTTATGGAGCAACAAGTTATGGAGCAACAAGTTATGGAGCAACAAGTTATGGAGCAACAAGTTATGGAGCAACAAGTCACGAAACAACAAGTTACGGAGCAACAAGTTATGGAGCAACAAGTTATGGAGCAACAAGTACAGACTTAACGAGTTATGGAGCAACAAGTTATGGAGCAAGAAGTCACGAAACTACAAGATATGGAGCAACAAGTTATGGACCAACAAGTTACGAAACAACAACTTTTGGGGCAACAAGTTACGAAACAACAAGTTATGGAGCAACAAGTTATGAAGCAACAAGTTATGGAGCAACAAGTCATGGCGTAACAAGTCACAAAACAACAAGTTATGGAGCAACAAGTTATGGAGTAACAAATTATGGAGCAACAAGAAATGGAGCAACAAGTTATGGAGCAACAAGTTACGAAACAACAACTTTTGGAGCAACAAGTTACGAAACAACAAGTCATGGAGCAACAAGTCATAGAGCAACAAGTCACGAAACAACAAGTTATGGAGCAACAAGTCACGAAACCACAACTTATGGAGCAACAAGTTGTGAAGCAACAAGTAATGGAGCAACAAGTTTTGGAGCATCGAGTTATGGAGCAATGAGTTATGGAGCAACAAGTTATGGAGCAACAAGTTGTGAAGCAACAAGTAAAGGAGCAACAAGTTTTGGAGGATCGAGTTATGGAGCAATGAGTCACGGAGCAACAAGTTATGGAGCAACAAGTTATGGAGCAACAAGTTATGGAGCAAAAGTTATGGAGCAACAAGTTATGAAGCAACAAGTTATGGAGCAACAAGTTATGGAGCAACAAGTTATGGAGCAACAAGTTATAAAGCAACAAGTTATGAAGCAACAAGTTACGGAGCAACAAGTTTTGAAGCAACAAGTTATGGAGCAACAAGTACAGACTTAACGAGTAATGGAGCAACAAGTTATTGAGCAATGTTTTATGGAGCAACAAATTATGAAGCAACAAGTTATGGAGCAACAAGTTATGAAGCAACAAGTCACGAAACAACAAGTTATGGAGCAACAAGTCACGAAACAACAAGTTATAGGGCAACAAGTCACGAAACAACAAGTTATGGAGCAGCAGGTCACAAAACAACAATTATGGAGTAACAAGTTATGGAGCAGCAAGTTATGGACCGACAAGTTATGGACCAACAAGTCACGAAACAACAAGTTATGGAGCAACAAGTTATGGACCAAATAGTTACAAAACAACAACTTTTGGAGCAACAAGTTACGAAACAACAAGTCATGGAGCAACAAGTTATGAAGCATCGAGTTATGGAGCAATGGGTTATGGAGCAACAAGTTATGGAGCAACAAGTTGTGAAGCAACAAGTAATGGAGCAACAAGTTACGAAACAACAACTTTTGGAGCAACAAGTTACTAAACAACAAGTCATGGAGCAACAAGTTATGAAGCAACAAGTTATGGAGCAACAAGTCATGGCGTAACAAGTCACGAAACAACAAGTTATGGAGCAACAAGTCACGAAACCACAACTTATGGAGCAACAAGTTATGAAGCAACAAGTTATGGAGCAACAAGTCATGGCGTAACAAGTCACAAAACAACAAGTTATGGAGCAACAAGTTATGGAGTAACAAATTATGGAGCAACAAGAAATGGAGCAACAAGTTATGGAGCAACAAGTTACGAAACAACAACTTTTGGAGCAACAAGTTACGAAACAACAAGTCATGGAGCAACAAGTCATAGAGCAACAAGTCACGAAACAACAAGTTATGGAGCAACAAGTCACGAAACCACAACTTATGGAGCAACAAGTTGTGAAGCAACAAGTAATGGAGCAACAAGTTTTGGAGCATCGAGTTATGGAGCAATGAGTTATGGAGCAACAAGTTATGGAGCAACAATTTGTGAAGCAACAAGTAAAGGAGCAACAAGTTTTGGAGGATCGAGTTATGGAGCAATGAGTCACGGAGCAACAAGTTATGGAGCAACAAGTTATGGAGCAACAAGTTATGGAGCAAAAGTTATGGAGCAACAAGTTATGAAGCAACAAGTTATGGAGCAACAAGTTATGGAGCAACAAGTTATGGAGCAACAAGTTATAAAGCAACAAGTTATGGAGCAACAAGTACAGACTTAACGAGTAATGGAGCAACAAGTTATTGAGCAATGCGTTATGGAGCAACAAATTATGAAGCAACAAGTTATGGAGCAACAAGTTATGAAGCAACAAGTCACGAAACAACAAGTTATGGAGCAACAAGTCACGAAACAACAAGTTATAGGGCAACAAGTCACAAAACAACAAGTTATGGAGCAGCAGGTCACAAAACAACAATTATGGAGTAACAAGTTATGGAGCAGCAAGTTATGGACCGACAAGTTATGGACCAACAAGTCACGAAACAACAAGTTATGGAGCAACAAGTTATGGACCAAATAGTTACAAAACAACAACTTTTGGAGCAACAAGTTACGAAACAACAAGTCATGGAGCAACAAGTTATGAAGCATCGAGTTATGGAGCAATGGGTTATGGAGCAACAAGTTATGGAGCAACAAGTTACGAAACAACAACTTTTGGAGCAACAAGTTACTAAACAACAAGTCATGGAGCAACAAGTTATGGAGCAACAAGTCATGGCGTAACAAGTCACGAAACAACAAGTTATGGAGCAACAAGTCACGAAACCACAACTTATGGAGCAACAAGTTGTGAAGCAACAAGTAATGGAGCAACAAGTTTTGGAGCAACAAGTTATGGAGCAACAAGTGAAGGAGCAACAAGTGAAGGAGCAACAGGTTATGAAGCAACAAGTTATATTTTCTTCTTCTTCGTTGAGGTTTTATGGCGGTATGCACATTATTTAGTGCATTACTGCCACAACAAATGATGGATTAAGTTATGACATTTATAGCTCCAGAGTTAGGATCATGTATAATGCAGGAACATTGTACCTGGTGAGAAATGATCCAATATCTATTGTACTGTTCAAGCTATCTTCACTTCAAAAGTGTTAAAATGACCATGAATTTTACACAATATTGCTTTGTAGTTTTCACGTAAAAGTGTTGGTCAGGATACCTGTAGTTTTCTATTTCTATAACTGGGCTAAATCAGTTAATTACTTCATAAACAATGGGGATACAATTATCTCACACTCTTTATAATTCATAATTCTCCCTCTTCCAATTGAGTTAGTTACCCTCTAGTGACTGAATGAACTGTCCTGTGCTGTGGAGCAGACCAGCTGGATCCGTTCCTTATAACCAGAGGACTTGTTTCCATTTCCTACATCTGCTGTTTGGCAGCGGCCCCAGGCAACAGACAGACACACAGAGAGATGTGAGACTCAAATCTTATAGCACGACATCACGTGCCCGCTGTGTAAAGAAATTGAAATGCCAAGTATGTCTTGGTGATAACTCTACCCAGACCTGAATGAGAAAATGAGCCATTACCCTGGTGACAATCTTGTTTAATATCTTAGAGGATCTTGTCAGATGTTGATACTCTTGTCCTACAATATATATAAGGTACCATCTGAACAGTCAATCAACTACGCCATCATCATCTACAAGTCAAGGGAAGGTGTTTCAAGCATGGTGCTCTTTCTAATGGTATCTCTTTGTCTCATGTCCTATCCTCTCCTGTGTCTGTCAAAAATCAGCCTGGATTAAAGAAAGGAAAAAGATACGCTCAACCTGGCGCATGCAGACGGACATGCACAAACTTAATCAGACCGTGGTGATGGGCCAGGGATAGGGGTTAAGGAAGGGTCAGGGATAGGGGTTAAGGAATGGCCAGGGATAGGGGTTAAGGAATGGTCAGGGGTAGGGGTTAAGGAATGGTCAGGGATAGGGGTTAAGGAATGGCCAGGGATAGGGGTTAAGGAAGGTTCAGGGATAGGGATAGGGGTTAAGGAACGGTCAGGGATAGGGGTTAAGGAAGGTTCGGGGATAGGGATAGGGGTTAAGGAACGGTCAGGGATAGGGGTTAAGGAGGTGTCAGGGATAGGGATAGGGGTTAAGGAAGTGTCATGGATAGGGATAGGGGTTAAGGAAGGGTCAGGGATAGGGAAGGGTCAGGGATAGGGATAAGGATAGAGGTTAAGGAAGGGTCAGGGATAGGGGTTAGGGAAGGGTCAGGGATAGGGTAGGGGTTAAGGATGGGTCAGGGGTAGGGGTTAAGGAAGGGATAGGGATAGGGATAGGGGTTAAGGATGGGTCAGGGGTAGGGGTTAAGGAAGGGTCAGGGGTAGGGGTTAAGGAAGGGTCAGGGTTAGGGGTTAAGGAAGGGTCAGGGATAGGCGTTAAGGAAGGGTCAGGGTTAGGGGTTAAGGAATGGTCAGGGTTAGGGTCCATTGTGGCACTGCAGCTGGTCACAGCAACCTGAGCGCGTAGAGGGGTTTAACCACTGACAAATGGTCTGCGTAACATGTATCTCCCCCCTCTCTCCCTCTCTCCCTCTCTCTCTCTCCCCCCTCTCTCTCTCTCTCTCCCCCTCTCTCCCCGTCTCTTTCCCCCCTCTCCCCCCCTCTCTCCGTCTCTCTCTCTCCACCCCTCTCTCTTCCCCTCTCTCTCTCCTCTCTCTCTCCCCCTCTCTCAATTAAATTAAATTAAATTAGCTTTATTGGCATGACATAACAATGTACATATTGCCATGACATAACAATGTACATATTGCCATGACATAATGTACATATTGCCAAAGTGTACTTTGGAGATTAAGTCTCTGTCTCTCTATCTCGTTGGCCTTGGACAGGACAGGAGAGTTCAGCTGCCTTAATTTTGCCTTGGCAGCAGCTAATGGGGATCCATAATAAATACAAAAAATACCAAATCTCTCTCTCTCCCAATCTCCCCCTTTTCTCTCTATCGCTCTCTCTCCCCTCTCTCGCTCTCTTTAGCTCGTTGGCCTTGGACAGGACAGAAGAGGTTAGCCTCTATACGCCCCACTGACAGATGAAAGAGAATAAGGAGCAACTAATTGGAGCTGCAAAGCTTCCTTTCCTCCTTCCTTCCTTCCTTTCCTCATTTGACAATCTGCTATAATTACTTACAGATAGGCTGTGGTGCTTGGTGATGTCATTACTTCTATGTACTTCAGGGTCAAGCAAGAGCGAAGGCCATCAGGCAAAAGCTAAATGGATAACATGCTGGCTTTGTCAGACCATGCAGACACAGATAAAAATGAGAAAATAAACTGGTGGCAGGGTGATGACCCATAAAAGAGGCATCTTCTAAAAGGCCGAGGGAGAACACCAGCTTCTAAAAGGCTGAGGGAGAACACCAGCTTCTAATAGGCTGAGGGAGAACACCAGCTTCTAATAGGCTGAGGGAGAACACCAGCTTCTAATAGGCTGAGGGAGAACACCAGCTTCTAAAGGCTGAGGGAGGACACCAGCTTCTAAAAGGCTGAGGGAGAACACCAGCTTCTAATAGGCTGAGGGAGAACACCAACTTCTAATAGGCTGAGGGAGAACACCAGCTTCTAAAAGGCGGAGGGAGAACACCAGCTTCTAATAGGCTGAGGGAGAACACCAGCTTCTAAAAGGCGGAGGGAGAACACCAGCTTCTAATAGGCTGAGGGAGAACACCAGCTTCTAATAGGCTGAGGGAGAACACCAGCTTCTAAAAGGCTGAGGAAGAACACCAGCTTCTAAAGGCTGAGGGAGAACACCAGCTTCTAAAGGCTGAGGGAGAACACCAGCTTCTAATAGGCTGAGGGAGAACACCAGCTTCTAAAGGCTGAGGGAGAACACCAGCTTCTAATAGGCTGAGGGAGAACACCAGCTTCTAAAGGCTGAGGGAGAACACCAGCTTCTAAAAGGCTGAGGAAGAACACCAGCTTCTAAAGGCTGAGGGAGAACACCAGCTTCTAAAGGCTGAGGGAGAACACCAGCTTCTAATAGGCTGAGGGAGAACACCAGCTTCTAAAGGCTGAGGGAGAACACCAGCTTCTAATAGGCTGAGGGAGAACACCAGCTTCTAAAGGCTGAGGGAGAACACCAGCTTATAAAAGGCTGAGGGAGAAGAGCAGCTCAATAGAAACTAAAAGGGTTTTGATGCCGTATTTATAGTAAAGGCCATTTTAGTGCAACTTTTTAAAAAAGCTTCTGAATCCTGTCTAACGGGGGAAATTAAGCATTATACTGAAAACGACAATTTCACTCAAAAAGACAGAGAGGTTGGCCTTTTTCCTGGCTTTGGTCAATAAGAGAAAAATGACTTTGATTGATGATAGACGGGGTATAGGCTATTTTGGAATACATTTCTTTATACTGGTGCTGTTACAGAACACACATACTGTACATGCACAATGGTACTACTTCTGACCAGGGCCCACCGTGCACTACTTCTGTCCAGGGCCCACCGTGCACTACTTCTGTCCAGGGCCCACCGCGCACTACTTCTGTCCAGGGCCCACCGTGCACTACTTCTGTCCAGGGCCCACCGTGCACTACTTCTGACCAGGGCCCACCGTGGACTACATTGGCTATACGAGTGTCAATTGGAATACACACCAGATCCACAGTGGAGGGGAAACGACTCACCAGAAGAAAAACGTGGTGACAGACACCTTTCTCTGTGTCTGTTTGAAGGCACAATCTGGGATATCTCCTGCAGTTCAATGAGCCTTTCCAAATGAATGGTATACAAGCTGAAACACAAACTCAGTACTGTGGCTTTAAAGTGTACTCTGAGTTTCTGCCTTGGTCTTAATAATATACCCAGCTAAAGCTAGAATCCAGTCTAAAGTTGAACCATAGACCACCAACCTTCCATTACACCACCGCGAGCTACAATAGACTAAACAAACTTTAAACCCTTCTCTCAACTAGGTAATTCAATGTTTGTGTCCCAAATAGTACCCTACTCCCTTATTAATAGTGTGCTAATTTTGACCAGGTCCCATAGAGCTCTAGTCCAAAGTAGTGCACTATATCAAAAGTAGTGCGCTATATCCAAAGTAGTGCGCTATATCCAAAGTAGTGCGCTATAGCCAAAGTAGTGCACTATATCCAAAGTAGTGCTCTATATCCAAAGTAGTGCTCTATATCCAAAGTAGTGCACTATATCCAAAGTAGTGCACTATATCCAAAGTAGTGCACTATATCCAAAGTAGTGCACTATATCCAAAGTAGTGCGCTATATCCAAAGTAGTGCACTATATCCAAAGGGTATTACAATGAATGCAGCACTGTAATGACAAAGTAATTGGTTTTAAATGATGAAGTACCAACATCTGCATGACAATGCAGAAGAAGGGTGTCAAGTCCGTGGTTTGGGCGCGTGTCTAGCTGCCTCCTGGGCTGAATTAGACCTAGGTTCAAATATAATTTGTTTTATTTTTTTGTAGACTTTATCAGCGCTTGATTGAACTTGCCTGACGCGATGGAATCATTGGAATAATCCCAAAAGTGCAAACCCCACCTATCTGGCTCTCCAGGCAGGCTCAATGAAATGCTGAAAAGAGTTTGAAAGGAAACAAATGCTTGTTTGAACGCAGGTCTGGCCTGGGTACAGGCTGCGTTGCCTCTGCTCACTGACAACCGTAAACAATAACACTTAATTAGGAAGCAGTCACATCGTCATCATCATTGCATGACTAGATCCTTTGGTTAATTCAATCTTATCTCACTCATTCTTTTCTTAGAATCATGACACAGCCACTATGAGTGGTCGGTATGGAAATCAAATGTAGCATTTTAACTTTTTTGGGGGGTTCTATAAAACTGTGAAACTAGAAAGGAGCAAGATATTAATTACAACAACAAAAGAGAAAACAACATAGTGGGTGAGTGCTGCACACTCAGGTAGCTTAGTAGGTGATTTGATTTGATAGAGTACAGAGAAAAAAGCCTACATAATATTGTTCTAGTCTAGCGACAATCGTTTTCTAGTCTGAGAGGGCTATCTAGAACTATTGAAGGTACAGTGTCCGTTGGACAGATAAATCACATTATGCGATTTCGAAGGCTCAACAAGTAAGTAAATCAAAGCTGGTCATTACACAATAGTGCCTGGCACCAAGTCAATGCAACGGCAGTGGTGTCCCGTGTCTTTCATTATGGCATGTTGAAGGGAATGGATGTTGACTTTATGTCAGTGACACCAAATCCCCATCAAATTCACACAATCTGTTAACAGGCTCCATTTGGGGGGAGTCTAAACGAAACGGACAATGATCTTTTAGGATGTCAAATGAAGGAATGATACATGCCACATAAAATCAGAGTTAGTCTTTTCAATTTGGCCATAATGACAAAGACAAAGCATGAATGTAAGTATTTTTGTAAATGAAAAAAAAAATAATATATATATATATATATATATATATATATATATATATATATACAGAAATATCCTAATTACATACGTATTCACACCCCTGAATAAATCCTTTGTAGAAAAACCCTTGGCAGCTATTAGAGCTGTGAGTCTTTCTGGGTAAGTCTCTCTAAGAGCTGTGAGTCTTTCTGGGTAAGTCTCTCTAAGAGCTGTGAGTCTTTCTGGGTAAGTCTCTCTAAGAGCTGTGAGTCTTTCTGGGTAAGTCTCTCTAAGAGCTGTGAGTCTTTCTGGGTAAGTCTCTCTAAGAGCTGTGAGTCTTTCTGGGTAAGTCTCTCTAAGAGCTGTGAGTCTTTCTGGGTAAGTCTCTCTAAGAGCTGTGAGTCTTTCTGGGTAAGTCTCTCTAAGAGCTGTGAGTCTTTCTGGGTAAGTCTCTCTAAGAGCTGTGAGTCTTTCTGGGTAAGTCTCTCTAAGAGCTGTGAGTCTTTCTGGGTAAGTCTCTCTAAGAGCTGTGAGTCTTTCTGGGTAAGTCTCTCTAAGAGCTGTGAGTCTTTATGGGTAAGTCTCTCTAAGAGCTGTGAGTCTTTCTGGGTAAGTCTCTCTAAGAGCTGTGAGTCTTTCTGGGTAAGTCTCTCTAAGAGCTGTGAGTCTTTCTGGGTAAGTCTCTCTAAGAGCTGTGAGTCTTTCTGGGTAAGTCTCTCTAAGAGCTGTGAGTCTTTCTGGGTAAGTCTCTCTAAGAGCTGTGAGTCTTTCTGGGTAAGTCTCTCTAAGAGCTGTGAGTCTTTCTGGGTAAGTCTCTCTAAGAGCTGTGAGTCTTTCTGGGTAAGTCTCTCTAAGAGCTGTGAGTCTTTCTGGGTAAGTCTCTCTAAGAGCTGTGAGTCTTTCTGGGTAAGTCTCTCTAAGAGCTGTGAGTCTTTCTGGGTAAGTCTCTCTAAGAGCTGTGAGTCTTTCTGGGTAAGTCTCTCTAAGAGCTGTGAGTCTTTCTGGGTAAGTCTCTCTAAGAGCTGTGAGTCTTTCTGGGTAAGTCTCTCTAAGAGCTGTGAGTCTTTCTGGGTAAGTCTCTCTAAGAGCTGTGAGTCTTTCTGGGTAAGTCTCTCTAAGAGCTGTGAGTCTTTCTGGGTAAGTCTCTCTAAGAGCTGTGAGTCTTTCTGGGTAAGTCTCTTAAAGCTTTGCACACCTGGATTGTACAGTATTTGCCCATGATTTATTTAATAATTCTTCAAGCTCTGTCAAATTGATTGTTGATCATTGCTAGACAGTAATTTTCAAGTCTTGCCATAGATTTTCATGCCGATTTAAGTCAAAACTAAAACTAGGTCGATCAGGAACATTCTATGTCTTCTTGATAAACAACTCCAGTGAATATTTGGCCTTGTGTTTTAGGTTATTGTCCTGCTGAAAGGTGAATTAATCTCTCAGTGTCTGTTTGAAAGCAGATTAAACCAGATTAAACCAGGTTTTCCTCTAGGATTTTGCCTGTGCTTATAGATGGATTTGCCTCAAACATAACACTTTGAATTTAGGACATAAAGTACATTTCTAAGCCATATTTCTTGCAGTATTACTTATGTGGCTTGTGGCAAACAGGATGCATGTTTTGGAGTATTTGTATTCTGTACAGCTGTTCTTCTTTTCAGTCTGTCATTTAGGTTCGTATTGTGAAATAACTACAATGTTTTTGATCCAACCTGAGTTTTCTTTTTGCACAACCATTGAACTCTGTAACTGTTTTCAAGTCTCCATTGGCCTCATGGTGAAATCCCTGAGTGGTTTCTTTCCTCTCCGGCAACTGAATTAGGAAGGACGCCTGTATCTATGTAGTGACTGGGTGTATTGATACACCATCTTAAAGTGTTAGTGATAACTTCACCACGCTCAAAGGGATATTCAGCATCTGCTCTTTTTACTTTTATGCATCCTGTCATTACTGTACGTGTAATGTGAAAGGTATTTTAATATTTATAAAAAATGTACCCCCCAAAAAATGTGATTAAGCAAATATTTAATCAGGGGTCTTCTTCTTCAAAAAAGGGATGACGACGCAATCTTTGCGAAAGGGAACATGTTTTTGTTTGTCTTCCACTCGCAGCCCAGACACTTCATTCAGGATAGGTGGCGTTAGCCGTGAGTTAGCCTGCCCCGAAGTAGGTTAGTTATGAAGGATTCATTGCCATAGAAACGTACCTGACTCAAAGGTGAGCCACTTTCATGGCACCTGTTATCCCGAGTTGAACTCAGAGTTGACCCAAGTTACCTCGCTAACTCCTCAAACCTGATTCGTAGTATAGGGCTCTGGTCCCCCATGGCAGCTAAAGATGGACGAGGGTAACTGCACACATGGAGCATGTCTGAAAGTGGGCGTGTTAACAGAAGTAGGAGGATCAACAGAAGTGGGTGTATGGAAAGTGAATCAGCTAATTGTGCAGATTTGTTTACCACTCAAGACCATGTTGCGTAGCTGATTGTGCTGCATGATGAATTGATTGTTGACAAACGGTAGCATTTTAACTAAACTCTAACTCATTGTCCTAACCTGCTACGTTAATTCTCCTAACCTGCTACATAAATTCTCTTAACATGCTACATAAATTCTCTTAACCTGCTACATAAATTCTCTTAACCTGCTCTGTAAACATTGAGCTGACACGTGGTGCACCTTGCTATGTCTAACCAATACAGCGCACTGATTTTACACCCATCGTTGTTGATCCACCCACTTCTTTTGCAACTCCTACTTTCAGACACACTCCATGTGTGCAGTTACCCAAACTTGAGATGGAGTGACATGATGTCACGCTGTTTAATGATCGGAGACATGCGTAGGAATATGTAATAGGGGGTTTTATTTTCTCCACCCAAACAAAAGAGCGAGGTGTAAACCTCTAAATAATACACGGGATGAGACCCGTAAAACAAGTGCACAATGACATGTAGCATGGAAGCCGATATAACAGCACAGGTACTCACAGGACCAATGGACATGGTAACAGTAACACGTAGCATGGAAGCCGATACAACAGCACAGGTACTCACAGGACCAATGGACATGGTAACAGTAACACGTAGCATGGAAGCCGATATAACAGCACAGGTACTCACAGGACCAACGGACATGGGAACAATAACCGACAAGGACAATGGGGAACAGAGGGCACATATGCTAATCAGGGGGAATGGAAAGCAGGTGTGCGTAACTGTCCTGCAATACAGGCCATTTTTGTGTATTTGAGGTTTAAAAAGGCTTCTGAACTTTGTAATTTCCACTTAGAAATTTTAGACTTGATTTTCCCTCAAGAAAAATGTATCAACCCTTACAAAAATGTCCATTAATAATTCAAATTTCCTGTTGCCGCAGGACTGTTTTCCTTCTGTAGCAAACTGTCTCAAAATTAAGATCCTACATCTGTACATATTGTCCCCATGAGAGACTACACTCTAACCACTAGGATACCTGCCGTCCCTACACTCTAACCACTAAGATACCTGCCCTAACCACTAGGATACCTGCTCTAGCCGTTTGGATACCTGCTCTAACCACTAGGATACCCGCTCTAACTACTAGGATACCTGCCGTCCCTACACTCTAACCACTAGGAAACCTGCCGTCCCTACACTCTAACCACTAGGATACCTGCTCTTACCACTAGGATACCTGCCGTCCATACTCTCTAACCACTAGGATACCTGCTTTAACCACTAGGATACCTGCCGTCCCTAAACTCTAACCACTAGGATACCTGCTCTAACCACTAGGATACCTGCCGTCCCTACTCTCTAACCACTAGGATACCTGCCGTCCCTACTCTCTAACCACTAGGATACCTGCCGTCCCTACTCTCTAACCACTAGAATACCTGCTCTAACCACTAGGAGACCTGCTCTAACCACTAGGATACCTGCCGTTCCTACTCTCTAACCACTAGAATACCTGCTCTAACCACTAGGAGACCTGCTCTAACCACTAGGATACCTGCTCTAACCACTAGGCTACCTACTCTAACCACTAGGCTACCTGCTCTAACCACTAGGCTACCAGCTCTAACCACTAGGATACCTGCTCTAACCACTAGGATACCTGCTCTAACCACTAGGATACCTGCCGTCCCTACTCTCTAACCACTAGGATACATGCCGTCCCTACACTCTAACCACTAGGATACCTGCCGTCCGTACTCTCTAACCACTAGGATCCCTGCCGTCCCTACTCTCTAAACACTAGGATGCCTGCTCTAACCACTAGGATACCTGCTCTAACCACTAGGATACCTGCCGTCCCTAAACTCTAACCACTAGGATACCTGCTCTAACCACTAGGATACCTGCCGTCCCTACTCTCTAACCACTAGGATACCTGCCGTCCCTACTCTCTAACCACTAGAATACCTGCTCTAACCACTAGGAGACCTGCTCTAACCACTAGGATACCTGCCGTTCCTACTCTCTAACCACTAGAATACCTGCTCTAACCACTAGGAGACCTGCTCTAACCACTAGGATACCTGCTCTAACCACTAGGCTACCTACTCTAACCACTAGGCTACCTGCTCTAACCACTAGGCTACCTGCTCTAACCACTAGGATACCTGCTCTAACCACTAGGATACCTGCTCTAACCACTAGGATACCTGCCGTCCCTACTCTCTAACCACTAGGATACCTGCCGTCCCTACACTCTAACCACTAGGAAACCTGCCGTCCGTACTCTCTAACCACTAGGATCCCTGCTGTCCCTACTCTCTAAACACTAGGATGCCTGCTCTAACCACTAGGATACCTGCTCTAACCACTAGGATACCTGTTCTAACCACTAGGATACCTGCCGTCCCTACTCTCTAACCACTAGGATACCTGCCGTCCCTACACTCTACACACTAGGATACCTGCTCTAACCACTAGGATACCTGCTCTAACCACTAGGATACCTGCTCTAACCACTAGGATTCATGCTCTAACCACTAGGATACCTGCCATCCCTACTCTCTAACCACTAGGATACCTACCGTACCTACTCTCTAACCACTAGGATACCTGCCGTCCCTACACTCTAACCACTAGGATACCTACCGTCCCTACTCTCTAACCACTAGGATACCTGCCGTCCCTACTCTCTAACCACTAGGATACCTACCGTCCTTACACTCTAACCACTAGGATTTAGTTTTTTTTTTTCAAACCAATACTAAAATCCATGTATTTATACATTTTTTTGCAAAAAACTTTAGGGGGCCAAAAGAAATAACAAAAATGATTTGTTGACATTTTGCTACAGCAGCGTTAGATAATTATCTATGAATGTAAGACATTGAAGTCAACATTTATTGCGTCTTTTGTAAGGGGTGCCCTTTTTCTACTTTGAGCACCTGCCTCTCCAAATGTTTGTGACCTTCAGAGAGAGGCTGTCACATGCCACCCTTGCCGTGATGTGTGCCCGCCGTGTGTGTGTGTGTGTGTGTGTCGGATTCTCATTCTCAACCCCACCAACCGGGATGTTGGATATTATCTCCCTGTATCAATCTGGTTCACACTTCCTATGACACCAGCTCCCGTGCTACACATCCTCTGACAGCAGTAGGATGTTATGACAGTTTGCGGTTCCTATGATAAATGGGATTAATAAAGCTTGATATTCATACATTATTTAGTGGCAGTGTTTGTCTTAGGCCTCACAACAGCTGTCATTATTGATACGTTTGGTGGCCCCTCTGTGGGTCGATGGGCGATCATGTTGTGTACGGGGGGGGTGTTTGGGCTATCTATCTATCCAGGCAAGGATATCCAAAATGTCCTGCCAACCTGTCAAACTAATACTGTTGTTGATTGATTGTACCTCTCTGACAGAGGAAAAGTACATCAGGACAAGCCTATGGGAGGGATCAGGACCTATGGGAGGGATCAGGACCCATGGGAGGGATCAGGACCTATGGGAGGGATCAGGGCCTATGGGAGAGATCAGGACCTATGGGAGGGATCAGGACCCATGGGAGGGATCAGGACCTATGGGAGGGATCAGGATCTATGGGAGGGAGGGGTGTTGACCTCCTCCTGACCAACAGATGGATTTCACCCTGACAGATTATTCTGCTGACATTGCCTTCCTTGACTTGTTTTTTAGCACGTTAAAACATTAATCAGGCCTAGTGACCCATTTGCTGTTGCGGTTTTGTTTTTCATGAGGCAACAGATAAAGCTACTGAATGAAATCAGTAAAGACAATGTCCGTTTACACAACTTACTGCACTGTGTTGTGTGATATGTTGTGTGCACAGGAAGATTTTGTATTGGAATGAAAAAAAAAATTGTGACGCAGTCTGTTAAATGGAAGCGAGATAAAATATGAAAGTGAATGGCCTGTAGAAACCTTTGTATCTCCTTTATCATAGTATCCATTAAAGGCTCAGTCCTCCACCAATCGGAGAATAGATCTCTGAATGTGTTATGACACTGTTGCCCAGGGGCGGTGAGCTCATTGGTGTAAAAAATAACCTCCTGAAAGGAGTGTTGCACCAATGGCAGGCGAGCCATTCACCAGAGAAGTGTAAAAAATTAAATAAAGCTTACTCTTCGTCTTAGATACTCATGAACTCCTCACTGACAGTGATTGAGTTATATGCTTTAAAATGACATACTACTTGTATCAGGTGGGATGAGAGATACTCAAAGACATTGTGAATGATTAAATGAGGGGTAGGTCGGGTACTGTAGGTCAGGTAGGGTGGGTAGGGCTGGTAGGGTGGGTAGGTAGGGTAGGGCTGGTAGGGTGGGTAGGTAGGGTAGGCCTGGTAGGGTGGGTAGGGAAGATAGGGCTGGTAGGGTGGGTAGGTAGGGTAGGGCTGGTAGGGTGGGTAGGTAGGGTAGGGTGGGTAGGTAGGGTAGGGCTGGTAGGGTGGGTAGGTAGGGTAGGGCTGGTAGGGAAGATAGGGCGGGTAGGGAAGATAAGGCTGGTAGGGTGGGTAGGTAGGGTAGGGCGGGTAGGGAAGATAGGGTGGGTAGGTAGGGTAGGGCGGGTAGGGAAAATAGGGTGGGTAGGGAGATAGGGTGGGTAGGGAAGATAAGGCTGGTAGGTAGGGTAGGGTAGGGCTGGTAGGGTGGGTAGGATTTGGGTATGGCGGGTAGGGAAGAAAGGCCTGTAGGGTGGGTAGGGAAGATAGGGCTGGTAGGGTGGGTAGGGAAGAAAGGCCTGTAGGGTGGGTAGGGAAGATAGAGCTGGTAAGGTGGTAGGTAGGCTAGGGCTGGTTGGGTGGGTAGGTAGGGTAGGGTTGGTAGGGCTGGTAGAGTTGGTAGGGTTGGTAGGGAGGGTAGGGCTGTTAGGGTAGGGCTGTTAGGGTAGGGCTGGTAGGATGGGTAGAGATGGTAGGGAAGATAGGGCTGGTAGGTAGGGTAGGGAAGGTAAGGTGGGTAGGGAAGATAGGGATGGTAGGGTAGGTCTGATAAGGTGGGTAGGGAAGATAGGGATGGTAGGGTAGGTCTGGTAGGGTGGGTGGGTAGGGAAGATAGGGATGGTAGGTTTGGCAGGGCTGGTAGGGATAGTAGGGATGGTAGGGTGGGTGGGGATGATAGGGTTGGTAGGGGAGATGGGGCTGTTTGGGTGGGTAGGGAAGATAGGGCTGGTAGGGCTGGTAGGACGGGTGGGGCTGGTAGGGCTGGTAGAGCTGGTAGGGCTGGTAGGTTTGGCAGGGATGGTAGGGCTGGTAGGGATAGTAGGGATGGTAGGGTGGGTGGGGATGATAGGGATGGTAGGGTGGGTGGGGATGATAGGGTAGGTAGGAAAGATAGGGCTGGTAGGTCAGCTAGGGAAGATAGGGCTGGTAGGTCAGCTAGGGAAGATAGGGCTGGTAGGGCTGGTAGGGAGGGTGGGGCTGTTAGGGAGGGTGGGGCTGGTAGGACGGGTGGGGCTGGTAGGGCTGGTAGGGTGGGTAGGGCTGGTAGGGAGGGTGGGGCTGGTAGGGCTGGTAGGGCGGGTGGGGCTGTTAGGACTGCTAGGGAGGGTGGGGCTTGTAGGGCTGGTAGGGAGGGTGGGGCTGGTAGGACTGCTAGGGAGGGTGGGGCTGGTAGGACTGCTTGGGAGGGTGGGGCTGGTAGGGAGTGTGGGGCTGGTAGGGAGGGTGGGGCTGGTAGGGCTGGTTCAGCCACAAGAGCACTAGTAAGGTCGGGCATAATAATATCTCAGCCCCCATCCCAGCAGGAGGCCTTTTGCCTTCTGGTAGGTTGTCATTGTAAATAATAATTTGTTCTTTAACTGACTCGCCCAGTTTAATAAAGGTTCAATAAAATTAAAATGCATTTGATGGGGGATCAGCAGACCATTTGCTGTGAGCCAGGTGTGCATGTTAACCGGGTGAATCACAACACAAGGGATTTCATCTCTAGCACCTTGCTTAGCTTATCCACATGAGTCAATAGTAAATCTGTGCATTGTGTCGGTTCATGTTATTTTAACATACTCTTTTGTTTTTCCTTGAAGATATATACAAAAGTGTAGATGTAGAGAGTATAGAGTGGGGGGTGGGGGGACTAGAGAGAGATTGAAGAAAAGAAGGAAGCAGTTGTTGGTGGAGAAAGAGAAAAGGGTTGCTTCAGATTGCAGCAGGGTTTTGGTAAAGCTGCATGGTTACATCACTGCACAAGCCCTGCCACTGTGCCAGACCAGCTTATGTCATCGTGCAATAATGCTGAGTCAACGCTGCAAATAATGCTGAAGTCAGCTAGTCCGGACTCAGCCAGTCAGTCTGGAGTCAGCCAGTCAGTCTGGAGTCAGCCAGCCAGTCTGGAGTCAGCCAGCCAGTCCGGACTCAGCCAGTCAGTCTGGAGTCAGCCAGTCAGTCTGGAGTCAGCCAGCCAGTCTGGACTCAGCCAGTCAGTCTGGAGTCAGCCAGTCAGTCTGGACTCAGCCAGCCAGTCCGGACTCAGCCAGTCACTCTGGAGTCAGCCAGCCAGTCCGGAGTCAGCCAGCCAGTCCGGACTCAGCCAGTCAGTCTGGAGTCAGCCAGTCAGTCTGGAGTCAGCCAGTCAGTCTGGAGTCAGCCAGCCAGTCCGGACTCAGCCAGTCAGTCTGGAGTCAGCCAGTCAGTCTGGAGTCAGCCAGTCAGTCTGGACTCAGCCAGCCAGTCCGGACTCAGCCAGTCACTCTGGAGTCAGCCAGCCAGTCCGGAGTCAGCCAGCCAGTCCGGACTCAGCCAGTCAGTCTGGAGTCAGCCAGTCAGTCTGGAGTCAGCCAGCCAGTCCGGAGTCAGCCAGTCAGTCTGCAGTCAGCCAGCCAGTCCGGAGTCAGCCAGTCAGTCTGGAGTCAGCCAGCCAGTCCGGAGTCAGCCAGTCAGTCTGGAGTCAGCCAGCCAGTCCGGAGTCAGCCAGCCAGTCCGGACTCAGCCAGTCAGTCTGGAGTCAGCCAGCCAGTCTGGAGTCAGCCAGCCAGTCTGGAGTCAGCCAGCCAGTCCGGACTCAGGCAGTCAGTCTGGAGTCAGCCAGTCAGTCTGGAGTCAGCCAGCCAGTCTGGAGTCAGCCAGCCAGTCCGGAGTCAGCCAACCTTTCCGGAGTCAGCCAACCAGTCCAGAGTCAGCCAGTCTAGAGAATTTGATCTAAAGAAGACTTCATACAATAGGTTTCCACAGCCTGGCTCTTGGTTTTTATGATGTATTTGATCAATTATATAATATTACTTTCGGTTTACACGTAAATAAAATGCTGACATGGTTCACCTGTGGTGGCCTCCTGTCAAATGGTTTTGACTAGATGGGATACAGCTTTTGTCAGATTTGACTGCTTAAATGTGTATATACATTTATTATGAGCCAAGGTTCCTATATCATGATAATCAGTGATGTCAAGAAGTTTGTAATGACATAACAACTGTGTTCTACCTGCTACACAGAGCATGTTGTTTTGACAGCGGAGAGCAATTGAGGGGAAGAGCATCTTAATTCTATTCCTCCCCTACTGTACTGAACCAAATTCATCCATTATGTGTCAGTACAATAGCGTTGGTCCAGTTTTTACCAAATAATCATTAAAGTGTTGCTAGTGGTTGTACTAAATGAACCTCTAATTACACAAGATGCTTTTGTTTACATTGTGAACCTAGCTAGTCAATGTGGCTAGCTAGCTAATGGTAGTAGTTTCTTGACTTCATACGTCTTAGTAAAATAACCAGTGGACTCTAGCCCAGGCGATATGTAATCCAAATCCACATTATTTCTCATTATTTAAATTCACAAGATAGAATGAACACGTGCGACGGCCATCGGGAATTTAACCTTTGCGATTCTTGCCATTGGACGTGACCGCAACGCCAGCAGTGAGCCAGGTATCATTGATTTCAGAGGAAGTGTTTCCTGGTAATGCAGGACACCTGATGGCTAATGGCATAGAAAGGCCGTAAGTCATCTACAACACTCCGACCTCACAGCCTGTGACGAGTTCAATTAGGGAATGGGCTTAATTGAGACCGTCATTGATCTTGTGAAGGGAAGACAGCAATTTTACAGGAAAAGATGATATACACACATCCGGTGTAGTCCTCCAGAGAGTCTCGGAGCAGGTGTTACTGTTACTGTTACTGTCCTCCAGAGAGTCTCGGAGCAGGTGTTACTGTTACTGTTACTGTCCTCCAGAGAGTCTCGGAGCAGGTGTTACTGTTACTGTTACTGTCCTCCAGAGAGTCTCGGAGCAGGTGTTACTGTTACTGTTACTGTCCTCCAGAGAGTCTCGGAGCAGGTGTTACTGTTACTGTTACTGTCCTCCAGAGAGTCTCGGAGCAGGTGTTACTGTTACTGTTACTGTCCTCCAGAGAGTCTCGGAGCAGGTGTTACTGTTACTGTTACTGTCCTCCAGAGAGTCTCGGAGCAGGTGTTACTGTTACTGTTACTGTCCTCCAGAGAGTCTCGGAGCAGGTGTTACTGTTACTGTTACTGTCCTCCAGAGAGTCTCGGAGCAGGTGTTACTGTTACTGTTACTGTCCTCCAGAGAGTCTCGGAGCAGGTGTTACTGTTACTGTTACTGTCCTCCAGAGAGTCTCGGAGCAGGTGTTACTGTTACTGTTACTGTCCTCCAGAGAGTCTTGGAGCAGGTGTTACTGTTACTGTTACTGTCCTCCAGAGAGTCTTGGAGCAGGTGTTACTGCTACTGTCCTCCAGAGAGTCTTGGAGCAGGTGTTACTGTTACTGTCCTCCAGAGAGTCTTGGAGCAGGTGTTTCTGTTACTGTTACTGTCCTCCAGAGAGTCTTGGAGCAGGTGTTACTGTTACTGTCCTCCAGAGAGTCTTGGAGCAGGTGTTACTGTTACTGTCCTCCAGAGAGTCTTGGAGCAGGTGTTTCTGTTACTGCTACTGTCCTCCAGAGAGTCTTGGAGCAGGTGTTACTGTTACTGTTACTGCTACTGTCCTCCAGAGAGTCTTGGAGCAGGTGTTACTGTTACTGTTACTGCTACTGTCCTCCAGAGAGTCTCGGAGCAGGTGTTTCTGTTACTGTTACTGCTACTGTCCTCCAGAGAGTCTTGGAGCAGGTGTTTCTGTTACTGCTACTGTCCTCCAGAGAGTCTTGGAGCAGGTGTTACTGTTACTGTTACTGCTACTGTCCTCCAGAGAGTCTCGGAGCAGGTGTTTCTGTTACTGTTACTGCTACTGTCCTCCAGAGAGTCTTGGAGCAGGTGTTTCTGTTACTGCTACTGTCCTCCAGAGAGTCTTGGAGCAGGTGCTGCTGTTACTGTTACTGTCCTCCAGAGAGTCTTGGAGCAGGTGCTGGATATAGTAAAAAGATACTCCTCTACCACAACAAAGGCAGTAGTTATATATTACACATACTGTATACAATGGGAGAGGTTCAACTTGAACATTTGAGGAAAAAAGACAAGTCCATCTTATCCACTTAAGGTTGGCAATAGCGGAACATGACCAGGCCACAGAAGATTAATGGTGACAAGCTGTGCTTTTTGTGGAAGCTAATGGTGCTCTGTCTCTGTTTGCCGCTTATCACCTGACATGGTGTGCCTGCTGTCGCTGTCTCTACTGTCCAAGTAACTCAGATCCAGTCACAGCAGACCTCCTGTGGCCTGTGTTGCGGTGTGTGTGTGTGTGCCTGTGCGTGTGCGTGTGTGTGTGTGTGTGTATGAGAGAGTGACAGGTAAATACTGCTAAGCATTTTTTGTTGATGCAGTAACAGTAACAAAAACAGAAGCAGTAACAGTAACAGTAACAGTAACAGTAACAGTAACAGTAACAGTAGTAGTAACAGTAACAGTAACAGTAACAGTAGAATTAACAGTAACAGTAACAGTAACAGTAACAGTAACAGTAGTAGTAACAGTAACAGTAACAGTAACAGTAACAGTAGAATTAACAGTAACAGTAACAGTAACAGTAACAGTAACAGTAACAGTAACAGTAACAGTAACAGTAGAATTAACAGTAACAGTAACAGTAACAGTAACAGTAGAATTAACAGTAACAGTAACAGTAACAGTAACAGTAACAGTAGTAGTAACAGTAACAGTAACAGTAACAGTAACAGTAACAGTAACAGTAGAATTAACAGTAACAGTAACAGTAACAGTAACAGTAACAGTAGAATTAACAGTAACAGTAACAGTAACAGTAACAGTAACAGTAACAGTAACAGTAACAGTAGAATTAACAGTAACAGTAACAGTAACAGTAACAGTAGAATTAACAGTAACAGTAACAGTAACAGTAACAGTAACAGTAACAGTAACAGTAGAATTAACAGTAACAGTAACAGTAACAGTAACAGTAACAGTAACAGTAGAATTAACAGTAACAGTAACAGTAACAGTAACAGTAGAATTAACAGTAACAGTAACAGTAACAGTAACAGTAACAGTAACAGTAGAATTAACAGTAACAGTAACAGTAACAGTAACAGTAACAGTAGAATTAACAGTAACAGTAGCAGTAGCAGTAACAGTAACAGTAGAATTAACAGTAACAGTAACAGTAACAGTAACAGTAACAGTAACAGTAACAGTAACAGTAGAATTAACAGTAACAGTAGCAGTAGCAGTAACAGTAACAAAAACAGAAGCAGTAGCAGTAACAGTAACAGTAACAGTAACAGTAGAATTAACAGTAACAGTAGCAGTAGCAGTAGCAGTAATAGTAACAGTAACAGTAACAGTAACAGTAGAATTAACAGTAACAGTAACAGTAACAGTAACAGTAGAATTAACAGTAACAGTAACAGTAACAGTAACAGTAACAGTAACAGTAACAGTAGCAGTAACAGTAGAATTAACAGTAACAGTAATAGTAACAGTAACAGTAACAGTAACAGTAACAGTAGCAGTAGCAGTAGCAGTAACAGTGGCAGTAACAGTAACAGTAACAGTAACAGTAACAGTAACAGTAACAGTAACAGTGGCAGTAACAGTAGCAGTAACAGTGGCAGTAACAGTAACAGTAACAGTAACAGTGGCAGTAGTAGTAACAGTAACAGTAACAGTGGCAGTAACAGTAACAGTAACAGTAGTAGTAACAGTAACAGTAACAGTAACAGTAACAGTAACAGTAACAGTAACAGTGGCAGTAACAGTAACAGTAACAGTAGCAGTAACAGTAGAATTAACAGTAACAGTAACAGTAGAATTAACAGTAACAGTAACAGTAGAATTAACAGTAACAGTAACAGTAGAATTAACAGTAACAGTAACAGTAGAATTAACAGTAACCAGTAACAGTAACAGTAGAATTAACAGTAACAGTAACAGTAGAATTAACAGTAACAGTAACAATAACAGTAACAGTAGAATTAACAGTAACAGTAACAGTAGAATTAACAGTAACAGTAACAGTAACAGTAGAATTAACAGTAACAGTAACAGTAGAATTAACAGTAACAGTAACAGTAACAGTAGTAGTAACAGTAACAGTAACAGTAACAGTAACAGTGGCAGTAACAGTAACAGTAACAGTAGCAGTAACAGTAGAATTAACAGTAACAGTAACAGTAGAATTAACAGTAACAGTAACAGTAGAATTAACAGTAACAGTAACAGTAGAATTAACAGTAACAGTAACAGTAACAGTAGAATTAACAGTAACAGTAACAGTAGAATTAACAGTAACAGTAACAGTAGAATTAACAGTAGAATTAACAGTAACAGTAACAGTAGAATTAACAGTAACAGTAGAATTAACAGTAACAGTAACAGTAACAGTAACAGTAGCAGTAGCAGTAACAGTAACAGTAACAGTAGCAGTAACAGTAACAGTGGCAGTAACAGTAACAGTAACAGTAGAATTAACAGTAACAGTAACAGTAGCAGTAACAGTAACAGTAACAGTAACAGTAGAATTAACAGTAACAGTAACAGTAGAATTAACAGTAACAGTAACAGTAACAGTAACAGTAACAGTAACAGTAGTAGTAGTAGTAACAGTAGTAGTAGCAGTAACAGTAACAGTAGAATTAACAGTAACAGTAGCAGTAACAGTAACAGTAGAATTAACAGTAACAGTAACAGAAACAGTAACAGTAACAGTAGTAGTAGTAGTAACAGTAGTAGTAGCAGTAACAGTAACAGTAACAGTAGCAGTAGTAGTAACAGTAGCAGTAACAGTACAGTAACAGTAGCAGTAGTAGTAACAGTAACAGAAACAGTAACAGTAACAGTAACAGAAACAGTAACAGTAACAGTAACAGTAGCAGTAGCAGTAACAGTAGAATTAACAGTAACAGTAACAGTATCAGTAACAATAGAATTAACAGTAACAGTAACAGTAGCAGTAACAGTAGAATTAACAGTAACAGTAACAGTAACAGTAGAATTAACAGTAACAGTAGCAGTAAGTAACAGTAACAGTAACAGTAGAATTAACAGTAACAGTAACAGTAGAATTAACAGTAACAGTAACAGTAACAGTAACAGTAACAGTAACAGTAGAATTAACAGTAACAGTAACAGTAGAATTAACAGTAACAGTAACAGTATCAGTAGAATTAACAGTAACAGTAACAGTATCAGTAGAATTAACAGTAACAGTAACAGTATCAGTAGAATTAACAGTAACAGTAACAGTATCAGTAGAATTAACAGTAACAGTAACAGTAACAGTAGAATTAACAGTAACAGTAACAGTAACAGTAACAGTAGAATTAACAGTAACAGTAACAGTAACAGTAGAATTAACAGTAACAGTAACAGTATCAGTAACAGTAACAGAAACAGAAACCGTAATAACAGAAAGATGTGAAGAGTGAAGTACAGGCAACACAAAATGACCGGGGCTGCATTCAGTACTGCAGAACTGTGTTAAACTTTTATTTGAATGGAAACGGTTACTGTGCTAGACGACCAGTTGCAAGAAAGGCATGATCATGGTGACCTTGAGGGAGATTGGTCATGGTGTGCTGCACAACGTTATCAAATGTTCACACCCATATTGATCAGGCCACACCTCACCCACCAAATGGAAGCAAACGCATGTAAAAAAATAAAAAAAGGTATGTTGTAGAATGTTGCACACTGTTTTTGGGGAAACGTTTAGTTCAGAACAAACTGTCACGCAACGTAGGAAGCGTTGAACCGAACCGACTGAACCCCAGTTGAAAATACTTATTCAATTAAGGCTTGTGGTTGAACTGTGGCCAAACATATTTTTTTTATCGCAATGCATTTCCCATAATACATGTAGGGGTGAGTGGGGTAAGTTGAGCCATTTTTACATTCAGCATCACTCCGTCAAGGTAAACGTACTATTCTTTATAATAAATATATCTACACACATTTCAGGATGTTGTGTATCCCTGGAAATAATCAGAATTAATGTAAACATGACAGTTTTTTAAAACATAGGTTGTCCCCCTCAAAAACTTGGTCTCGTGGCACAACTTACGATGGGTATGGGGTAAGTTGAGCCGCCTACAAATGTCTATGCTGAATGTAATATTACCACTACCTTTTAAAAACCATGTCTTTATTTCCCAAACACAATTCAACACAATCACAATAAATTTTTTGTCTTTTAAATTATTTTAATTTAACATTTTTTTAACACATACTTTTTTATGAATCTACTTAGGTTTAAATACAAGATTACAGACAAACATTACAAACAGTTCATCTTAACAGTTATTTGACTTGGTGTAAATTATTTTGGGGGGACTTAACTTGCTTTTTTCATGTGGTTTCCTCCTTCACAGACTTCATGAAATGATGGCCTCTTCCTAAATATTTGGTGAAATTATACATTTTCTGTATCATTTCCTAAAAAGCCCTTTGTCTCAACTTACCCTTTGGTTTTTATTTAACCTTTATTTAACTAGGCAAGTCAGTTAAAAACAAATTCTTATTTTCAATGACGGCCTAGGAACATTGGGTTAACTGCCTGTTCAATGGCAGAAAAACACATTTTCACCTTGTCAGCTCGGGAATTCAATCCTGCAACCTTTACGGTTACTAGCCCAACGCTCTAACCACTAGCATACCGGCCACCTACCTACTAACCCTTTGGCATAACTAACCCCTTTGGTATTCAAATAAATGCAGTCATACAGTACTTGAATGATTTTTAATTTTCTGTTGCC
This sequence comes from Oncorhynchus kisutch, assembly GCF_002021735.2. NCBI lineage: Eukaryota > Metazoa > Chordata > Actinopteri > Salmoniformes > Salmonidae > Oncorhynchus > Oncorhynchus kisutch. The sequence goes on along the minus strand of NC_034198.2, from coordinate 37,560,822 downwards.
ATTATTTTCAATAAGTAAAAGCTTGAAACGTTTAACACCAACAACTGTGTGATGAAAGGTCACTGAATGAGGGGCCTGTAGGGCTCTTAGTGTTATTGTCCAATAAGGAATGTGACTGGTACATGGAGTATGTAGGGCTCTTAGTGTTATTGTCCAATAAGGAATGTGACTGGTACATGGAGTATGTAGGGCTCTTAGTGTTATTGTCCAATAAGAAATGTGACTGGTACATGGAGTATGTAGGGCTCTTAGTGTTATTGTCCAATAAGAAATGTGACTGGTACATGGAGTATGTAGGGCTCTTAGTGTTATTGTCCAATAAGAAATGTGACTGGTACATGGAGTATGTAGGGTTCTTAGTGTTATTGTCCAATAAGAAATGTGACTGGTACATGGAGTATGTAGGGCTTTTAGTGTTATTGTCCAATAAGGAATGTGACTGGTACATGGAGTATGTAGGGTTCTTAGTGTCATTGTCCAATAAGAAATGTGACTGGTACATGGAGTATGTAGGGCTTTTAGTGTTATTGTCCAATAAGGAATGTGACTGGTACATGGAGTATGTAGGGTTCTTAGTGTCATTGTCCAATAAGAAATGTGACTGGTACATGGAGTATGTAGGGCTCTTAGTGTCATTATCCAATAAGAAATGTGACTGGTACATGGAGTATGTAGGGTTCTTAGTGTCATTGTCCAATAATAAATGTGACTGGTACATGGAGTATGTAAGGATTCTTGACTGTTTTCTAATGATGTAATGATGTGCCACTCAATAATAGACCACAATGCTGAAACAAACAGCTACATTGACAGTGGGTAAACTGAGCTGTCCCCTTGTCTTCCTCTCCTCTCCTCCTCCCCTTGTCTTCCTCTCCTCTCCTCCTCCCCTTTCTTCTCCTCTCTCCTCCTCTCCTCCTCCCCTTTCTTCTCCTTCTTATCGCAGAACAGATCCAGGAGCGGTGGTGGGAAGCTATCCCCCTCTCTCCTCCTCTTCTCCCCCTCTCTCCTCCTCTTCTCCCCCTCTCTCCTCCTCTTCTCCCCCTCTCCCTCCTCTTCTCCCCCTCTCTCCTCCTCTTCTCTCCCTCTTCTCCCCCTCTCTCCTCCTCTTCTCCCCCTCTCTCCTCCTCTTCTCCCCCTCATCTTCTCCCCCTCTCCCTCCTCTTCTGCCTCCTTCTCCCCCCTCTTCTCTCCCTCCCCTTCTCCCTCATCTTCTCCCCTCCCCTTCTTCCTCCTCTTCTCCACTCTCCCTCACCTTCTCCCCCTCTTCTCCCCCTCTCCCTCCTCTTCTCCCCCTCTTCTCCCTCTCTCCCTCACCTTCTCCCCCTCTTCTCCCTCTCTCCCTCACCTTCTCCCTCTCTTCTCCGCCTCTCCCTCCTCTTCTCCCCCTCTCCCTCACCTTCTCCCTCTCTTCTCCCCCTCTCCCTCCTCTTCTCGCCCTCTCCCTCACCTTCTCCCCCTCTTCTTCCCCTCTCCCTCCACTTCTCCCCCTCTCTCCTCCTCTTCTCCCCCTCTCTCCTCCTCTTCTCCCCCTCTTCTCCCCCTCTCTCCTCCTCTTCTCCCCCTCTTTCCCCCTCTCCCTCCTCTTTTCCCCCTCTCCCTCCTCCCCAGAAGTAGGGTCAGTGTTTTCCTTTCCGTTTGTAGTCTGTAGTCAGATACCTAGCCTGCAGCTGGTTAGCTAATGTTGCTTCCATACAGCTGTGTCACTAGGAAGCTGATGCATTTTAGATAGTATCACTGGGAAGTCATGAGGATATCAATGAGATCTGCTAGGATTAATTTGATCAAAGAATCACTCAGTTATTAAACAACAACAACAAACAGATCAGCAATGGGTCATCAGTGAACCTATTGCACTACAGGAAACAGAGCGATAAGGACTTTTCACTTCTAACAACAATGTCACTCCCCTGAAACAAACCCAGGTTTAATTTCACTGGAGTCAGGTCAGGGTAATGAAAGCGTTTTCGTTGTTCTGAATAACCCTGTCCAACAGGAGGAAATCAGTAGCTGCACAGCTGAATATATCAGATATAATCTTTAGCCTAGCTATTACTCTAACAGGCCCGGGGACACTCCAATTCCACTAGTAAAGAAGGAATAGGGAGAAAGAAATGCAGAGAAAGAGAGAGTGGTTTCCCACTTCTTATCAGCCCGACAGGTAACAGGACAGGGCTGAGGAACCAACTGCTCCAGGATATCCTGAGCTAAGGAAAAGAAGGAGAGGAGGAGAGAGGGGGGAGAAGAGGAGGAGAGAGGGGGAGGAGAGGAGGAGAGAGGGGGAGAAGAGGAGAAGAAGAGGAGGAGAAAGGGGGAGAAGAGGAGGAGAGAGGGGGAGAAGAGGAGGAGAGGGTGGAAGAAGAGGGGGGGAAGAGAGAGGGGGAGAAGAGGAGGAGAGGGTGGAAGAAGAGGAGAGGGGATGAGAAGAGTAGGGGAGAAGAGGAGGAGAGAGGGGGAGAAGAGGAGGGAGAGGGGAAAAGAGGAGAGAGTGGGGGAGGGGGAGAAGAGGAGGAGAGAGGGGGAGAAGAGGAGGGAGAAGGGGAGAAGAGGAGGGGGCGAAGAGGAGGAGAGAGGGGGAGAAGAGGAGGAGAGGGTGGAAGAAGAGAAGGGTTGAGGGGGAGAAGAGGAGGAGAGGGTGGAAGAAAGGAGGGTTGAGGGGGAGAAGAAGAGGAGAGGGGATGAGAACAGGAGGAAGAGAGGGGGGAAGAGGAGGAGACAGGGGAGAAGAGGAGAGGGGATGAGAAGAGGAGGAGAGGGGGGAGAGGGGGAGTAGAGGAGGAGGGAGGGGGAGAAGAGGAGGAGAGGAGGAGAAGAGGGGGAGAAGAGTTGGAGATGGGAGAAGAAAAGGAGAAGAGGAGGAGAGAGGAGGAGTAGAGGAAGAGATGGGGAGAAGAGGAAGCGAGAGGGGGAGAAGAGGAAGCGAGAGGGGGAGAGGAAGAGGAGTGTAGATGAAGAGAGGGAGAGGGGAGAAGAAGAGGAGAGGAGGAGAAGAGGTGAAGTAGAGGAGGAAAGGAGGAGAGAGGGGGAGAAGAGGATGAGAGGGGGAGAAGAGGAGGAGAGGGGGAGACTAGGAGGGAGAGGGGGAGAAGAGGAGGAGAGAGGGCGAGACTAGGAGGGAGAGGGGGAGAAGAGGAGGGAGAAGGGGAGAAGAGGAGGGAGAAGGGGAGAAGAGGAGGGAGAGGGGGAGAAGAGGAGGAGAGAGGGGGGAACAGGATGGAGAAGGGGAGAAGAGGGGGAGAAGAGGAGGA
>NC_034198.2:37523246-37557477 GCF_002021735.2 Oncorhynchus kisutch | reverse complement strand
GAGGTGGAGAAGAGGAGGAGAGGAGGTGGGAGAAGAGGAGGAAGAGAGGGGGAGAGAGGGGGATAAGAGGAGGAGAGAGGGGGAGAGAGGGGGAGAGAGGGGGATAAGATGAAGAGAGAGGGGGAGAAGAGGAGGAGAGAGGGGGAGAAGAGGAGGAGAGAGGGGGAGAAGAGGAGGGAGATGAGGAGAAAGAGGGAAAAGAGGAGGAGAGAGGGGGAGAAGAGGAGGAGAAGAGGGGGAGAGAGGGGAAGAAGGAGAGGGGGTAAAGTATACCTCTAATCACTCCAGGATATGTTCTGCAATAAGAAGAAGAAAGGGGAGGAGGAGACTTGAGGAAGACAAGGGGACAGCTTAGTTTACTGTCTATCAACACTGCCCCTACTTCACTCTTTAACCAAGGTTCATTAATTGAGGAGCAGTTTTTAAAAGTTCAGAAAAAGTTGTTAAAAAAAACGAATTTCTGCTCTCAGCCTTCGTCAGGGCTTTTTGGCCCTTCAGGCTACAGTTAGCACAGCAGCTTGATGTGCACAAGTTGTACTTTTCCATTTCCCTCTGAAACTAAAACAGCCTGATCACACCGTGACCCAGCTCCAAAGTACAGTACACAAAAGGGCTGACTCGGGCCTAATTGGCGACAGGCGCGACCTTGGGCCTTATTGGCAACAGGCGCGACCTCGGGCCTATCTGGCAACAGGCGCGACCTCGGGCCTAAATGGCGACAGGCGCGACCTCGGGCCTAACTGGCGACAGGCGCGACCTCGGGCCTAAATGGCGACAGGCGCGACCACGGGCCTAAATTGCGACAGGTGCGACCTCGGGCCTAAATGGCAACGCGACAGGAATGACGCTGATGTGGCTCGATGTCTTTTGAGCACCACGCTACCCGGCTTTGTGCACTTTTGTTTTGTTAAAGAAAGAGAGAGGGGACCAACTGTTCACATGTCACTGTCTGTCATGTGCTTTAGTGACGGCCTGGAGCGAGGGGAATCCACACAGAAAACCATTTGGGAAATACCCCAAAAGGAGTTAACTCCGTCAACAATGTGTGTCTTTATGCTCCAGAACACAACCAAAAACAACAGTTTTATTTCGGAAATAAATACATCTGAGGCTGTGTAGAGTTTCAAATGAAGCTCTGTCACACTAAAGCAGAGGGTAAGGATGGTTGAAAGACAGGTTGTCATGGCTAACAACAGAGAGAGTACACACATAGTGACAGCTAATGAGTCATTTAAATATTGCTGGGATGAAGCTTTGGAGCTGCTGTTGCCAACAGAAACCGAAACTGGGATGTGCTCTGGGAGAAGTCTGTTGTGGTGGGGACTAAATACATTATTGAGATGTATTTTAGAAATGTTTTCAAAGTTTTACAAGAAAATATGTTATTCAAATTATTAGGATCACTTGGAATCAGTAAACTCCAGTAAACAGTACATTGTTGTAATCTTAGTGCACAATTATACTTTTTTGGGGGGTGATTAAAGTGTTCAAACTCTAAAACAACAATGCGATATCAAAACAAGTTGACATTGATGTTAAAGACTCATAGAACCATACTGACCCATAGAACCATACTGCCCCATTACACACACAGAACCATACGGACTCATAGAACCATACTGACCCATTACACACACAGAACCATACTGACTCATAGAACCATACTGACCCATAGAACCATACTGCCCCATTACACACAGAGAACCATACGGACTCATAGAACCATACTGCCCCATTACACACACAGAACCATACTGACTCATAGAACCATACTGACCCATAGAACCATACTGCCCCATTACACACAGAGAACCATACGGACTCATAGAACCATACTGCCCCATTACACACACAGAACCATACTGACTCATAGAACCATACTGACCCATAGAACCATACTGCCCCATTACACACACAGAACCATACGGACTCATAGAACCATACTGCCCCATTACACACACAGAACCATACTGACTCATAGAACCATACTGACCCATAGAACCATACTGCCCCATTACACACACAGAACCATACGGACTCATAGAACCATACTGACCCATTACACACACAGAACCATACTGACTCATAGAACCATACTGACCCATAGAACCATACTGCCCCATTACACACACAGAACCATACGGACTCATAGAACCATACTGCCCCATTACACACACAGAACCATACTGACTCATAGAACCATACTGACCCATAGAACCATACTGCCCCATTACACACACAGAACCATACGGACTCATAGAACCATACTGCCCCATTACACACACAGAACCATACTGACTCATAGAACCATACTGACCCATAGAATCATACTGCCCCATTACACACACAGAACCATACGGACTCATAGAACCATACTGACCCATAGAACCATACTGCCCCATTACACACACAGAACCATACGGACTCATAGAACCATACTGACCCATTACACACACAGAACCATACTGACTCATAGAACCATACTGCCCCATTACACACACAGAAATGAGGTTACCTCACGGGTTCTTTGGGAAGGGGGATGGTAGAACCATACTGACCCATAGAACCATAGTGACCCATAGAACCATACTGACACATAGAACCATAGTGACCCATAGAACCATACTGACACATAGAACCATAGTGACCCATAGAACCATACTGACCCATAGAACCATACTGACCCATAGAACCATTCTGACCCATAGAACCATACTGACACATAGAACCATAGTGACCCATAGAACCATACTGACCCATAGAACCATACTGACCCATAGAACCATTCTGCCCCATAGAACCATACTGACCCATAGAACCATACTGCCCCATAGAACCATACTGACCCATATAACCATTCTGCCCCATAGAACCATACTGACCCAGAGAACCATTCTTCCCCATAGAACCATACTGACCCATAGAACCATTCTGCCCCATAGAACCATACTGACCCATAGAACCATACTGCCCCATAGAACCATACTGCCTCATAGAACCATTCTGACCCATAGAACCATACTGCCCCATAGAACCATACTGCCCCATAGAACCATACTGCCCCATAGAACCATACTGCCCCATAGAACCATACTGCCCCATAGAACCATTCTGCCCCATAGAATCATTCTTCCCCATAGAACCATTCTGCCCCATAGAACCATTCTGCCCCATAGAACCATTCTGCCCCATAGAACCATTCTGCCCCATAGAACCATTCTGCCCCATAGAACCATTCTGCCCCATAGAACCATACTCTCCTTCAGCGCCAGTCATGTCTTTCCCTTTATTCACTGGACATCCAATCTGACTGTTTACTTCCTTGATGGACTGTGGCCATGTAGGTCCATTACCTTAAACCTGATCGTTACACTGGGTGTATTCACTAGGAAGAAAACGGAACCACACGGAACCGAACGGAAGCATATGGAAACGAAAAAGGGGTATGGGATTTACCTCACCTTGTCCAATAGAAACTCTTGTTTTCATTGGATAATGGTTTCTGTTCGGAGTAAAACGTTTCTGTTGTAAAACGTTTTGGGACTAATGATTCCACCCCTGGTGATTTTGTTACTCTGCCTCAGGACATGGCGAGGAAGTCTCTGTGTTTTACCCTTTAGACCGATTCTCTCTCTCTGTTGTTGTCGTTTTATCACACAGGAGACAGTTGAATGTAACCAACTCTACTACTGATAAACGGTTCAGTGGTTTTCCTACTATCAGGTGAACGTTCACTGGACAGAGAGGACGAGAGGAGAGGTAAAACCTAGACCACTCTAATGTAAATACGATTGCCTCAGAGAGCTTTTCTTTCATTTGGCACGGCTGACATTGTGCTACATTCTTTTATCTGTTGAATCAGGTCACTTGTGTCAAGTGTCCAATCAGAGAGCTACCACCAATCAGTAGTTTTAAGCTTCTGTCCCAACTGTTCTTTGACTATTGTGGGACTGGAGCAGATTTCAAACGTTTCCATGGTTCCTTCTGATCTGGCGTTTTTCATTCTGTTTTCCATGAGTTTGCCTCCAACTCCAGCACCTGTGGAAAGCACCTTGATGTGCGTATGTTCTTCAGCTTTTGTCCTTGTCATCTGTGCCTTTGTAAAAAAAAAAGTTGGGTTATGTAGAAATACGTGTATGTATACAATGTTAATGTATTCTGATTGGTTGGTTCAATTAAGGTGTATTGTCATTTGCTACACTTGTAGATAGGGGGGAGGTCAAGAATGTTAATGTCTGAAATATCTGAAATAGTGAATTGTATTTACATATTTACAAGTTCACTATGTACATTTTCTGAAATACAGCACCATTCAAAGGTTTGGACACACCTACTCATTCAAGGCTTTTTCTTCATTTTTACTATTTTCTACATTGTAGAATAATAGTGAAGACATCAAAACTATGAAATAACACATATGGAATCACGTAGTAACCCAAAAAAAGTGTTAAACAAAATCCAAATATTTTTTATATTTGAGATTCTTCAGAGTAGCCACACTTTGCCTAAATGACAGCTTTGCACACCTTTGGCATTCTCTCAACCAACTGGTCGTCACCATGGTTACATAATGATTCCATATGTGTTATTTCATAGTTTTGATGTCTTCACTATTATTCTACAATGTAGAAAATAAATGTTAAAAGAACTTGAATAAGCAGGCGTGTCCAAACTTTTGACCCGTAGTGTACATATACAGTCAGAAAAATGAATGACACACTTTAATAAAGATGAGCAAAAAATGAATAATAATTTATTTAAACGCATACGGAAAATATTCAGACCACTTTGACATTTTTCACATTTTGTTGCGTTACAACATTATTCTAAAATTGATAAAAATGTATTTGATTTTTTTTAAAGTAATAATCAATCTACACACATTACCCCGTAATACAGTATCAAAGCGAAAACAGGTTTGTAGAAAAACATTTTTTTTTTTTACAGAAATTCTTTAATTTATTTACATAAGTATAAAGATCCCTTTGAGACTCTATATTGAGCTCAGCTGCATCCTGTTTCTATTGATCAATCTTGAGATGTTTCTACAACTTGATTGGAGTCCACCTGTGGTAAATTCAATTGATTGAACATGATTTGGAAAGGCACACACCTGTCTATATAAGGTCCCACAGTTGATAGTGCATGTCAGAACAAAAACCAAGCTATGAGGTCGAAGGTATTGTCCATAGAGCTCCAAGACAGGATTGTGTCGAGGCACAGATCTGGGGAAGGGTACCAAAACATTTCTGCAGCATTGAAGGTCCCCAAGAACACAGTGGTCTCCATCATTCTTAAATGGAAGAAGTTTGTAACCACCAAGACTCTTCCTACTGTGGAGCTGGTCGCCCGGCCAAACTGAGCAATCGGGGGAGAAGGGCCTTGGTCAGGGAGGTGACCAAGAACCTGATGGTCACTCTGACAAAGCTCCAGAGTTCCTCTGTGGAGATGGGAGAATCTTCCAGAAGGACAACCATCTCTGCAGCACTCCACCAATCAGGCCTTTATGGTGGAGTGGCCAAACGGAAGCCACTACTGAGTAAAAGACACATGATAGCCTGCTCAGAGTTTTCCAAAAGGCACCTAAAGGACTCTCAGACCATGAGAAACAAGATTCTGTGGTCTGATGAAATCAAGATTGAACTCTTCGGCCTGAATGCTAAGCATCTCATCTGGAGGAAATCTGGCACCATCCCTACAGTGAACGATGGATGGTGGAAGCATCATACTGTGGGGATATTTTTCAGCGGCAGCGACTGGAAGACTAGTCAAGATCGAGGGAAAGATGAACGGAGCAAAGTACAGAGAGATCCTTGATGAAATCCTGCTCCAGAGCACACAGGACTGGGGCAAACGTTCACCTTCCAACAGGACAATGACCCTAAGTACACAGCCAATACAACGCATGAGTGGCAACGGCACAAGTCTCTGAATGTCCTTAAGTGGCCCAGCCAGAGCCCAGACTTGAACCTGATCTAACATCTCTGAAGAGACCTGAAAATAGCTGTGTTGTCGATGCTCCCCATCCAACCTGACAGAGCTTGAGAGGATCTGCAGAGAAGAATGGGAGAAACTCCCAAATACAGGTGTGCCAAGCTTGTAGCGTCATACCAAAGAAGACTCGAGTCTGTAATCTCTGACAAAGGTGCTGCATCAAAAGTACTGAATAAAGGGTCTGAATACTAAATGTGTAAATGTGATGTTTTAGATTTTAGATTGCAAAAAAATAATAATCCAAAAACCAGTTTTTGCTTTGTCATTATGGGGTATTGTGCATAGATTGATGAGGGCGGTGGGTGGGGGGGGGGTTGTAATGGAACAGAATGTGGAAAAAGTCAAGGTGTCTGAATACATTCCAAAGACAGAGAATTGAAGAGGGCAGACGAAGGACATCTGATGTCCTGTCCTTTATCTTGTCCCAGGTGCTTACACGTATTTTATGTTGTCGTATTTTTTTTGTCATTGTTATGATTTTTTGATCACAGCTCAGTCTGATATTGACACGCAAGCGAATCATGCTACAATCTACAGCCATCAGCATCATCAAGCTGTACACATAATGTCCTGTCTTTTATCTGTCACAGAGTAAACGTTAAACGAGTTACGAAGTTTAAGATCACAGCTGTTACACCTTCAACTCAGGAGTCTGATTGGCCCAAGGCTTCCTTCCTCTGATTGGTTTCCCTGTTCTCCCAGAGGAGATACACAATTTTCTCAAATAGCTGTTGATTGAATCCATTGTGACAAATTTGAACCTGTAATTTTCATGCAATGTTGCTTGCCAAGTACATCCTTGAAAATAATGTCTCCCTTGTGCATGTGACCATAGGAACTGTGGAGAGTCATTCTTGAGAGCATCATTAATTAACCAGTGCACAGGATGACTGCCTGCCTCCATCCTTTCACTATTGAGGTAAATTGTCAATAACATACTCTGAAATAAAGTATGTATATACTATTACTCAAGTGGGTGAACTAATTCTAACACCACATCCCTGAACTCGGTGCACTTGGCTGGCAGTAAATCATATGTAGCACTGAACCTGGCTGAATGTGGCTGCGGTGTATCTGCCCTGTTGTGGAAACAGGGGAATGATTCAGACAATTACAGGAAGGAAGCATTCCGGCTCATCTTAACCTTTACATAATAAAAACAGCTATTTAGGATGGAAACTTTTATTTTTAGAGGCTGTCTGAACTAGTGCAGTTTTATGTTTCACTACAGCTGTCCTCTCTATCTTTGTTACGCACTGGGGAACGTAACAATCTTTCCAACGGCGGTGCTTGTTGAAATACTCCCACTGGGCGAAAAGGGTCCATATCAGGAATATACAGACCATTTCCAATGCATATTTACAGTTTTGTGACAACTGATTGTCTTTTAGACATGTATGATATTAGGATTACTCTGAATATCACGTGGGCATTTCCTACAGCCGGATATGGACTAAATAAAAAAATCCTACGATATAAAACATCCTATTTTCTCTTCATGCTCAATAATTTGGACAAATATGAAATCCATAGTTTTTCGGATACACAAAATAAGTATTAGATTCCCTCCGGATGTCATACATGGTATGGCCATATATTAACTCAATAGATATCCTGAGATAGGCCTACGTGGATATCTTATTCTGATGACAAATACCGACAGTAGGCCTACACAGTGTGTTGTCTCAACACATACAGTGCATACTGTATGCTCTTGACTTGACGTCCATATCAGGATGTTGAGGCCTTATGCATTTTGATATGCTTAAGAAGGAACCATTTCAATTGCTTATTTGAGTTTTGGAGACATGCTCAATAATTTGACAAATATTAAATCCATATAATTCTTTCAGACATCACTCTGGATAAAGTCATTACAAACTGCAAGCTAACAGCACTGTAACTGGTAGCCTAGCAACAAGCATCAGGTATTTTCTGATGTGGAGTTCTAACTGGCATTTTTTAAATTTTGGGCGCAACAAATTAGTGTTTAAATGGTGTGTGGTCAAACTGACAACTGGAGAAACAAAGACGTGAGAAGCCGTTCAGAAAATTCCTCAAAGAAGTTAACACTAAAGTGAGTAGCTAATTTGAGATGTTATATGTATCTTAGTAACGGTAATTAGAATCAAGAACATTAGCTAGCTCATTTGGCCAGCAGCTAACTAGCTAACAAAATACTGAAATTGCCTTCCCTTCAGGGATTCTTTTTTTCACCCCCTATCAAGCCTCAAGGTGACAGCTAACATTTCAAAATGTTTAGGAATATTACCGGTTAATATAAACTATCTCTGACTAGCAACTTGGCTATCTCGCTACCTTGTTCCAGTTAGTTTTCTCATCGTGGACATATCCAGGCTGTATCACATCCGGACGTGATTGGGAGTCCCATAGAGCTGCACACAATTGACCCAGCGTCGTTCAGGGTTTGGTAGGCCGTCATTGTAAATAAGAATTTGTTCTAAAATGACTTGCCAGGTTAAATAAAGATTCAATAAAAAACTAAAAATTATAATGAGGAATGAAGCAGGTATGTAGAGTAGCTAGTTTGTGGTATGGTTATGTGAAATGACAATATGTTTTTGCAATATCGACCGAATTTTGATGAACGATTTATGCCTTGACAGTTTGGAGTGGATCCCAAACCAACACTACCACCATGATGGGTCTGGAGTGCAAGGGACCACCGCTGACAACCCAATCTGCAAACATCTCATCCATGGTCCATAACAAACATCTCATCCATGGTCCATAACAAACATCTCATCCATGGTCCATAACAAACATCTCATCCATGGTCCATAACAAACATCTCATCCATGGTCCATAACAAACATCTCATCCAAGGTCCATAACAAACATCTCATCCATGGTCCATAACAAACATCTCATCCATGGTCCATAACAAACATCTCATCCATGGTCCATAACAAACATCTCATCCATGGTCCATAACAAACATCTCATCCAAGGTCCATAACAAACATCTTTTGACCTTCGTCTCTCCCGAGCCCATACGGAAGTTGTAGAGATGAGACAAGATAGTAACTACTAACAATTTGATACTATGAAATTGGGGGTAAACGTAAAATTTAAAACATTTAAAAACTTCTGCAATTATATTAGCACAGCTGAAAACATTTGTTCTGATTAAAGAAGCAATACAACTGGCCTTCTTTAGACTAGCTAAGTATCTGCAGTATCAGCATTTGTGGTTTCGAACTGTTTTCAGCTGTGCTAACATAATTGCAAAAGTGTTTTCTAATGATCAATTAGCCTTTTAAAATGATGAACTTGGATTAGCTAACACAACGTGTCATTGGAACATAGGAGTTATGGTTGCTGATAATGGGCCTCTGTACGCCTATGTAGATTTTCCCCCAAAAATCAGTCGTTTCCAGCTACGATAGTCATTTACAACATTAACAATGTCTACACTGTATTTCTGATCAATTTGATGTTACTTCAATGGACAAAAACAATGCTTTTCTTTCTAAAACAAGGACATTTCTCAGTGACCCCAAACTTTTGAACAGTAGTGTATCTCATATCTCCCTAGAATCATACGGTAGCAGGGAGATTTCTGAGGTGTGGATTGTGTGCATGTAGAAACTGTCCCATTACAGAGAATATCCTGATATATATTAAATCAGGGGCATGTGTATCTGGAGCATGTCTACTCCTTATATCTAATACAATGTAGATATCCAGAAATATATAGATAAAAGTATCCCTGATATTGACCCTTTTTGTCCAGTGTCCCAGCAACAGTGCTTGTTGAAATATTCCCATCTCATCTTGTTGAAATATTCCCAGCTCTTCTTGTTGAAATATTCCCAGCTCATCTTGTTGAAATACTCCCAGGTCATCTGACTGAAAACGCGGTCACGCCAGTCTAAAAACAGACAGGGATTCTCTAACAGTTATTGTCCCCTGTCTCTCTCACCTCTCTCACCCCTCTCTTTTCTCTCTCACCCCTCTCTTTTCTCTCTCTCTCTCTTTTCTCTCTCTCTCTCTCTCTCTCTCTCTCTCTCTCTCTCTCTCTCTCTCTCTCTCTCTCTCTCTCTCTCTCTCTCTCTCTCTCTCTCTCTCTCTCTCTCTCTCTCTCTCTCTCTCTCTCTCTCTCTCTCTCTCTCTCTCTCTCTCTCTCTCTCTCTCTCTCTCTCTCTCTCTCTCTCTCTCTCTCTCTCCCCCCCGCCCCCCCCACACTGCTGGCTCACTCGACACGGGCAGCATGACAGCTGGTTGCTGGTGGAACGTGCATGTGGTGGAGGTCAGGGTGTTGTTGACCAGGGAGGATTGTGGGAAATCCCAGAGAGGAGGACGTGATGGTGGCGCAAGGAGGAGATGGGACTTTTTGTTAACCCTTGAGAGAACAATGACACACACACACACACACATGCACGCACACACACACACGGGCGCACACACGCGCGCACACACAGACACACGCACGCACACACACACACACACAGACATACATGCGCACACACACACACACACACACACACACACAGAGTAGTAACATCAAGACCTCCAAGGGAAAATAATTTACAGGTCAGTAAGTCTCCTATGTTACCGTAAATTCCAAGGAAACTTTGGTTTAACAGTATATTACTGTAAAAAAGTGCTTTCTTACAGTAATGTATTGTTAAACCAAACTTTATTTGGAATTTACAGTAACATACTGTACCTTTTTTACAGTAACATACTGTACCTTTTTTACAGTAACATACTGTACCTTTTTTACAGTAAGTTACTGGCCGCCGGTAAGTTACCGTAAAGCAAGTTAAGTTTATTTTACTGTGCAGCAGTGGGAGAGCTGACATAGGCCAGTGTCCGGCCAACGTTCACCGGTCTGTCTCCGCTTGTAAACAGGTTCTCCTCTGTCACCGTCACACACACAGTCCCACAACAGCTGGTTCCGCCTATTGTTTGCCATTCATGGAGAGAGCGTCTATAACCTGTGAGACACCTCAAGGAGTTCCCCAGGGCTATTCACCCACCATTTACGTGTGTGTGTTTGTGTGTGTGTGTGTGTGTGTGTGTGTGTGTGTGTGTGTGTGTGTGTGTGTGTGTGTGTGTGTGTGTGTGTGTGTGTGTGTGTGTGTGTGTCACCTCCCTCACAGTATTCATCTCAACCCATCACAAATGCGTACAAACCTTCACTACTGTACACAAAGCATGTTGGATTGTTATAACAAACTTTCACTACTGTACACAAAGCCTGTTGGATTGTCATAACAAACCTTCACTACTGTACACAAAGCCTGTTGGATTGTCATAACAAACTTTCACTACTGTACACAAAGCCTGTTGGATTGTCATAACAAACCTTCACTACTGTACACAAAGCCTGTTGGATTGTCATAACAAACCTTCACTACTGTACACAAAGCCTGTTGGATTGTCATAACAAACCTTCACTACTGTACACAAAGCCTGTTGGATTGTCATAACAAACTTTCACTACTGTACACAAAGCCTGTTGGATTGTCATAACAAACCTTCACTACTGTACACAAAGCCTGTTGGATTGTCATAACAAACCTTCACTACTGTACACAAAGCCTGTTGGATTGTCATAACAAACCTTCACTACTGTACACAAAGCCTGTTGGATTGTCATAACAAACCTTCACTACTGTACACAAAGCGTGTTGGATTGTCATAACAAACCTTCACTACTGTACACAAAGCGTGTTGGATTGTCATAACAAACCTTCACTACTGTACACAAAGCGTGTTGGATTGTCATAACAAACCTTCACTACTGTACACAAAGCCTGTTGGATTGTTATAACAAACCTTCACTACTGTACACAAAGCCTGTTGGATTGTCATAACAAACCTTCACTACTGTACACAAAGCCTGTTGGATTGTTATAACAAACCTTCACTACTGTACACAAAGTGTGTTGGATTGTCATAACAAACCTTCACTACTGTACACAAAGCCTGTTGGATTGTGTGACAGAGATGTTAGCTTGGATACCACAAGTACAAACCTTACCAACGCACGCACGTGTGCAATACATTCGGCTATGGGCCATAATCTTCTGCACTCATCATTGCTATTTGCAACACATACTTTGTAAATACTCTTAATTATACCGTAGACAAGCAATGCACTTCATGTCAAGGTCATAAGTTGAAAATTGACATTGAAATGCAATCATGTCAAAAACAAAATGACAGGAGTGATACACACTCATACCTTCCTTGATTGCTAGCTTTCTGTCCTTAACCCCCAGTCCCGACATTATGTAGGTGAGTTTGCAGCTGCCCAGACAATATTTTCAATATTGAGTTATTTTCTCGTCTCATTTCAAAAAATAGCCCAACACAGTCTTAGCCAATGAGTAAACAGTGTGTGTCCAGGATCACATTACCCTAGTGCTGCACACAACCCCAACCTCTTCATTATCATTACCCTAGTGCTGCACACAACCCCAGCCTCTTCCTTCTCATTACCCTAGTGCTGCACACAACCCCAACCTCTTCATTCTCATTACCCTAGTGCTGCACACAACCCCAACCTCTTCATTCTCATTACCCTAGTGCTGCACACAACCCCAACCTCTTCATTCTCATTACCCTAGTGCTGCACACAACCCCAACCTCTTCATTCTCATTACCCTAGTGCTGCCACACAACCCCAACCTCTTCATACTCATTACCCTAGTGCTGCACACAACCCCAACCTCTTCATTCTCATTACCCTAGTGTTGCACCCAACCCCAACCTCTTCATACTCATTACCCTAGTGCTGCACACAACCCCAACCTCTTCATTCTCATTACCCTAGTGCTGCACACAACCCCAACCTCTTCATTCTCATTACCCTAGTGCTGCACACAACCCCAACCTCTTCATTCTCATTACCCTAGTGCTGCACACAACCCCAACCTCTTCATTCTCATTACCCTAGTGCTGCACACAACCCCAACCTCTTCATTCTCATTACCCTAGTGCTGCACACAACCCCAACCTCTTCATTCTCATTACCCTAGTGCTGCACACAACCCCAACCTCTTCATTCTCATTACCCTAGTGCTGCACACAACCCCAACCTCTTCATTCTCATTACCCTAGTGCTGCACACAACCCCAACCTCTTCATTCTCATTACCCTAGTGTTGCACCCAACCCCAACCTCTTCATTCTCATTACCCTAGTGCTGCACACAACCCCAACCTCTTCATTCTCATTACCCTAGTGCTGCACACAACCCCAACCTCTTCATTCTCATTACCCTAGTGCTGCACACAACCCCAACCTCTTCATTCTCATTACCCTAGTGCTGCACACAACCCCAACCTCTTCATTCTCATTACCCTAGTGCTGCACACAACCCCAACCTCTTCATTCTCATTACCCTAGTGCTGCACACAACCCCAACCTCTTCATTCTCATTACCCTAGTGCTGCACACAACCCCAACCTCTTCATTCTCATTACCCTAGTGCTGCACACAACCCCAACCTCTTCATTCTCATTACCCTAGTGCTGCACACAACCCCAACCTCTTCATACTCATTACCCTAGTGCTCTCCATTATACATCTCTAAAGGGAACAATCAAATATTTTCAACTCTCGTCGTACAGTTTTCTACAAGGGCGCATCCCACATGTCATGCACTACTTTTGAAGAAAGCAGACCATTATAAAGGGAATAGGGTTCCATTTGGGATGAAACCCAAGGCTCTCCATCTCTATTCCTTGGCTCAGTGCTGATGAATGAGATGTGTGTCAGTGGGGAGATGTTTGCGGGAAGCTGTTAGATGTCTGTAGGGATGGGTATCATGTATTTTCCATCCTCGGATCTGTCATTGGCAGACATTAGAAGAAGGTCAGCTCTGTCATTATGGTTGTTGGTCCATGTCAGGATGAATCATGTTAATCCCACAGACACTGGCGTGGAGTTGATGACCTTGCAGTACTGCCAACTGTGGCCATTTTGCTTTCAATATGCAATATGGCAGCATCAAAAATGGCCTCCTATTCCATACGTATATACTCTAGTGCATTATTTTTGGCAAGTGGCTCTGGTCAAAAGTAGTGCACTACATAGGGAATAGGGTGCCATTTTAGATGTAATGGTAGAACAACAGCAGGTGGTGTTGATCTGTATCCCACACGAGGGCAGGCAGGTAGCATACTGTAACAGAGTATAGGCCACTGCACCTCTCTCCTGGGAAGCTCAAGTGCTCCACGGTGGGATAGGTGTGAGCTAAGCAATAGATTCTGTTTTATTGTTCTGCTGCCAAGGCCTGACATTACTGTACTGTATGGTGTACATGTGTTCTCTTTGATCTAATTCTATTCATTTCCCCCAAAAGGAAATTGCCACAATTATTCCCACCCACTTAGAACTGAGTAGTGTTACTGACGCATGGATCCCATTCATAATATCATCCTTTGACATCAATTACTCTGACTGATGGAATCACATGCTTACTCATACAATCAATATCACACTCATAAAACCAAAATTTCTCTCTCATTCAGACCTAACAACAACAAGCACAGCCTTGATTCACGGCAGTCTATATAACTATACATCCATTCCACGCTTGTTTTATAACTTCTGCATATCTGTCTTACTAAACTGATCTTTCTTGTTTTCTCTTTATACTCATTGGGTTAATTTTGACCCAGCTAGGAGGGTCACTTAGTTGGGTTATTTTTGACCCAGCTAGGAGGGTCACTTAGTTGGGTTAATTTTGACCCAGCTAGGAGGGTCACTTAGTTGGGTTAATTTTGACCCAGCTAGGAGGGTCACTTAGTTGGGTTAATTTTGACCCAGCTAGGAGGGTCACTTAGTTGGGTTAATTTTGACCCAGCTAGGAGGGTCACTTAGTTGGGTTATTTTTGACCCAGCTAGGAGGGTCACTTAGTTGGGTTAATTTTGAGCTATGATCCACTAAATCAGATCAGATGATTGGAGGTGTGGTTTAGTAAAGCTGTGGCTTTCAGATAGTTATTTTTGGCCACCTTTAAGATGAAATGTAATTCTGGTTTAATCTGTTCTGTTGTATTGTCAACACATGTTAAAGTTGAGCATTGACACTTTTGTAGCTTAATGAGTTCCTCAAGTATCTATGCATATCCCAATGTTGAGATAGTTACCATTTTGTTATGATATTTAAATAATATTATTCATTGTATATTAAAATATGCAATATGCTAAAATATTAAAGGGACATTTAAATGTACACTGAGTTACAGGTTTAGTTTTTTCAATTTACGTTTTGAGTTTAGACTTTAGCACGTACAGCTTGTTAGCGTGTCACCTCGTTAGTCAGTATGTGTTACAAATGTGCTGGTTGCCATCTCGTTAGTGGGAAGGTGTTTCGCCTGGGCTGGCCCAGGTGCTATTTAAGAGTGGCTGGCCTAGTATTCCAGTTGTCTTGAGAGATGTGGAGTGTCAACACCTTCCTATTTTGATTTCTAGACAAAACATTCCTTTGTGTGGTTTTGTTTTGCTCCACCTTTTTTGTTTTGCTTCCTGCCTTTGATTTCGTTATGGGTTTCTCTTTTGTTTGCCTCTTAGGGAAATTTAGTGGGTGTCTTATAGGTTCCAGTTGTTGTTGCTAGACATCTTTCAGTGGACACCCCCATGATTGTCTTTCAGAATCCTTCTTAGACCCCACCTGTTTCATTTTGGTTGTACTCTTTGGTAGTTCCCTCTTCTGTTTGAGCGATAGGACTTAGTCTTCTTTCTGGGGAATGTAACAGTGTACAAACATAACATGATGAACAGGAATGACATTTACCTGTAAATAACCTATGGATTAACTTGAAAAAAAGACCCATCTGCAAGATCAACCCATCATGAGAGTGAATTAAAAACCCAACTGATAGTTATATTAACCCATGTTTGGGTAATCCAAAGGTGTGGCTTTCAGATAGTTATTTTGGGTGTAAACTGTTATTGAGAGTAAACATAATTCATGTTCGTCATGTTAAGTTTCTACATTTCAAATTTCCTTCAATATTCTTTTCAAATGACACATAGAAAATGAATAACATATTATTTAAAAATTACACATTTACACATACAAAATGAATAACATATTATTTAAAAATTACACATTTACACATACAAAATGAATAACATATTATTTAAAAATTACACATTTACACATACAAAATGAATAACATATTATTTAAAAATTACACATTTACACATACAAAATGAATAACATATTATTTAAAAATTACACATTTACACATACAAAATGAATAACATATTATTTAAAAATTACACATTTACACATACACAATGAATAACATATTATTTAAAAATTACACATTTACACATACAAAATGAATAACATATTATTTAAAAATTACACATTTACACATACACAATGAATAACATATTATTTAAAAATTACACATTTACACATACAAAATGAATAACATATTATTTAAAAATTACACATTTACACATACAAAATGAATAACATATTATTTAAAAATGATAAAGAAGTGCTAACTTTGCACCTAAAGGGATACTTCGGGGTTTGGGCAATGAGGCCCTTCATCTACTTTCCCATTCAGCAGATGATCTTATCCAGAGCAACTAGGGTTAAGTGCCTTACTCAAGGGCACATCGGCAGATGTTTTCACTTAGTCCACTTGGGGATTCAAACCAGCAACGAACCAGCAACCTCTCAGTTACTGGCCCAATACTATTAACCGCTAGGCTACCTGCCGCAGATGAACTCATGGGTACCATGTTTATGTCTCTGTGTCCAAAATGAAGGAAGTTAGAGGTAGCTTTGAGAGCCAATGCTATGGGTATCTGCTAGCATGCTAGAACATACCCGTAGACTTCCAGCAATTGCGCTAATCTTAGTTAGCATTGGCGCACAAAACTACCTCTAACTTCCTTCAGTTTGGACACAGAGACGTAAAAAATGGTACCCATGTCTGCCAAAAATAACTATCTGAATTCCACGCCCCTACTAAGCTACACCTCCAGTCTTCTGATCTGACCTGGTGGATCATAGCTCAATAACCCAGCATCAGCACCTCATCTTAAAGAAAACAATGGGTCACTTGTGACCCAACTGCCTTGGTCTAAATAACCCACAGTGTGTTCTGTCCAATATTTACCCAAATTGGGTAAAAATTGCATTTTTTATTTCATTTTTTTACAGTCAGTCAATCAGGATCAGTCTACCTCTAGGGTTAACAGTCAGTCAATCAGGATCAGTCTACCTCTAGGGTTAACAGTCAGTCAATCAGGATCAGTGTACGACATACCCAAATCTAACTGCCTGTAGCTCAGGCCCTGAAGCAAGGATACGCATATTATTGGTGCCATTTGAAAGGAAACACTTTGAAGTTTAAGTAAATGTGAAAGGGATGTAGTAGAATCTAACACAATAGATCTGGTCAAAAATAATACAAAGAAAAAAACAACCTTTTGTATTTTTTTTGCACCATCATCTCTGAAATGTAAGAGAAAGGCCATAATGTATTATTCCAGCCCAGTTGCAATTTATATTTTGGCCACTATTTGGCATCAGTGTATGTGCAAAGTTTGAGACTGATCCAATGAACCGTTGCATTTCCGTTAAAACATTTGTATCAAGACTGCTCAAATGTGCCTAATTTGTTTATTAATCACTTTTCATGTTCAAAATTGTGCACTCTCCTCAAGCAATAGCATGGTATTCTTTCACTGTAATATCTACTGTAAATTGGATAGTGCAGTTAGATTAACAAGAATTTAAGCTTTCTGCCAATATCAAATATGTCTATGTCCTGGGAAATGTTCTTGTTACTTACAACCTCATGCTAATCACATTAGCCAACGATAGCTCAACCATCCTGTGGAAGGGACACCAATCCCAAAGAAGTTTTAACAGTCAGTCAATCAGGATCTATCTACCTCTAGGGTTAACAGTCAGTCAATCAGGATCTATCTACCTCTAGGGTTAACAGTCAGTCAATCAGGATCTATCTACCTCTAGGGTTAACAGTCAGTCAATCAGGATCTATCTACCTCTAGGGTTAACAGTCAGTCAATCAGGATCTATCTACCTCTAGGGTTAACAGTCAGTCAATCAGGATCTATCTACCTCTAGGGTTAACAGTCAGTCAATCAGGATCTATCTACCTCTAGGGTTAACAGTCAGTCAATCAGGATCTATCTACCTCTAGGGTTAACAGTCAGTCAATCAGGATCTATCTACCTCTAGGGTTAACAGTCAGTCAATCAGGATCTATCTACCTCTAGGGTTAACAGTCAGTCAATCAGGATCTATCTACCTCTAGGGTTAACAGTCAGTCAATCAGGATCTATCTACCTCTAGGGTTAACAGTCAGTCAATCAGGATCTATCTACCTCTAGGGTTAACAGTCAGTCAATTCAGATCTGTACACCTCTAGGGTTAACAGTCAGTCAATCAGGATCTATCTACCTCTAGGGTTAACAGTCAGTCAATCAGGATCTATCTACCTCTAGGGTTAACAGTCAGTCAATCAGGATCTATCTACCTCTAGGGTTAACAGTCAGTCAATTCAGATCTGTCTACCTCTAGGGTTAACAGTCAGTCAATTCAGATCTGTCTACCTCTAGGGTTAACAGTCAGTCAATCAGGATCTATCTACCTCTAGGGTTAACAGTCAGTCAATCAGGATCTATCTACCTCTAGGGTTAACAGTCAGTCAATCAGGATCTATCTACCTCTAGGGTTAACAGTCAGTCAATCAGGATCTATCTACCTCTAGGGTTAACAGTCAGTCAATCAGGATCTATCTACCTCTAGGGTTAACAGTCAGTCAATCAGGATCTATCTACCTCTAGGGTTAACAGTCAGTCAATCAGGATCTATCTACCTCTAGGGTTAACAGTCAGTCAATCAGGATCTATCTACCTCTAGGGTTAACAGTCAGTCAATCAGGATCTATCTACCTCTAGGGTTAACAGTCAGTCAATTCAGATCTGTACACCTCTAGGGTTAACAGTCAGTCAATCAGGATCTATCTACCTCTAGGGTTAACAGTCAGTCAATCAGGATCTATCTACCTCTAGGGTTAACAGTCAGTCAATCAGGATCTATCTACCTCTAGGGTTAACAGTCAGTCAATCAGGATCTATCTACCTCTAGGGTTAACAGTCAGTCAATCAGGATCTGTACACCTCTAGGGTTAACAGTCAGTCAATCAGGATCTGTCTACCTCTAGGGTTAACAGTCAGTCAATTCAGATCTGTACACCTCTAGGGTTAACAGTCAGTCAATCAGGATCTATCTACCTCTAGGGTTAACAGTCAGTCAATCAGGATCTGTCTACCTCTAGGGTTAACAGTCAGTCAATCAGGATCTATCTACCTCTAGGGTTAACAGTCAGTCAATCAGGATCTATCTACCTCTAGGGTTAACAGTCAGTCAATTCAGATCTGTACACCTCTAGGGTTAACAGTCAGTCAATCAGGATCTATCTACCTCTAGGGTTAACAGTCAGTCAATTCAGATCTGTACACCTCTAGGGTTAACAGTCAGTCAATCAGGATCTATCTACCTCTAGGGTTAACAGTCAGTCAATCAGGATCTATCTACCTCTAGGGTTAACAGTCAGTCAATCAGGATCTATCTACCTCTAGGGTTAACAGTCAGTCAATCAGGATCTATCTACCTCTAGGGTTAACAGTCAGTCAATTCAGATCTGTACACCTCTAGGGTTAACAGTCAGTCAATTCAGATCTGTACACCTCTAGGGTTAACAGTCAGTCAATTCAGATCTGTACACCTCTAGGGTTAACAGTCAGTCAATCAGGATCTATCTACCTCTAGGGTTAACAGTCAGTCAATTCAGATCTGTACACCTCTAGGGTTAACAGTCAGTCAATCAGGATCTATCTACCTCTAGGGTTAACAGTCAGTCAATCAGGATCTATCTACCTCTAGGGTTAACAGTCAGTCAATCAGGATCTATCTACCTCTAGGGTTAACAGTCAGTCAATTCAGATCTGTACACCTCTGCTCCTATTTATATGTATAGACATGTAAATAGAGAGATGAGGAGATTGATTGATGCATTGAGTCCAGATGGGATGCATGAGGTTATAGTGGCTTCCAAAGGGATACTTTGATAAGCTAAATTTAACCTCTAGTTGCAGTTCTATTTTCTCTTTAACAAGGGAAAACCTAAATGCGATTGAGGAACATGATCAGTCTGACCTTTCATATGGAAAAAAAAAATCTAACAGACAAAACCAAACTGAAAAGAATAACGTGCACATCCCAATTGGCACCTCATTCCCTAGATAGTGCACTACTTTTGACCAGGGTAGGGCACTATGTTGGAAATAGAGTTCCATTTGGGACGACGCCATGCTCACTAAGAATCTCGTTTGTTAGTCTAAGCGATGGAATAGAGAAAGTCTATTCTGATCCAAGCCTAGGGCTGTGGCAAGGCATGACATTTTTTCAGTTGGTGATTGCCAAGCAAATAACAGCCGGTCTCACGGTAATTTCCCATTAACTAACAAACACATTTAGCATATCCTGGCCCATGCATAGCCTACAAGCCACTGATGCAGACCTTTGGAACATATACGTTTTTAAAAGTCTAATAAATCCATGTAATATAGCCTACACCATCACAATATATCCATGTAATATAGCCTAGACCATCACAATAAATCCATGTAATATAGCCTACACCATCACAATAAATCCATGTAATATAGCCTAGACCATCACAATATATCCATGTAATATAGCCTACACCATCACAATATATCCATGTAATATAGCCTAGACCATCACAATATATCCATGTAATATAGCCTACACCATCACAATATATCCATGTAATATAGCCTACACCATCACAATAAATCCATGTAATATAGCCTACACCATCACAATATATCCATGTAATATAGCCTACACCATCACAATATATCCATGTAATATAGCCTACACCATCACAATATATCCATGTAATATAGCCTACACCATCACAATATATCCATGTAATATAGCCTACACCATCACAATATATCCATGTAATATAGCCTAGACCATCACAATATATCCATGTAATATAGCCTACACCATCACAATATATCCATGTAATATAGCCTACACCATCACAATATATCCATGTAATATAGCCTAGACCATCACAATATATCCATGTAATATAGCCTACACCATCACAATATATCCATGTAATATAGCCTACACCATCACAATATATCCATGTAATATAGCCTACACCATCACAATAAATCCATGTAATATAGCCTACACCATCACAATATATCCATGTAATATAGCCTAGACCATCACAATATATCCATGTAATATAGCCTACACCATCACAATATATCCATGTAATATAGCCTAGACCATCACAATATATCCATGTAATATAGCCTAGACCATCACAATATATCCATGTAATATAGCCTAGACCATCACAATATATCCATGTAATATAGCCTACACCATCACAATATATCCATGTAATATAGCCTACACCATCACAATATATCCATGTAATATAGCCTAGACCATCACAATAAATCCATGTAATATAGCCTAGACCATCACAATAAATCCATGTAATATAGCCTAGACCATCACAATATATCCATGTAATATAGCCTAGACCATCACAATATATCCATGTAATATAGCCTAGACCATCACAATAAATCCATGTAATATAGCCTAGACCATCACAATAAATCCATGTAATATAGCCTAGACCATCACAATAAATCCATGTAATATAGCCTAGACCATCACAATATATCCATGTAATATAGCCTAGACCATCACAATATATCCATGTAATATAGCCTACACCATCACAATATATCCATGTAATATAGCCTACACCATCACAATATATCCATGTAATATAGCCTACACCATCACAATATATCCATGTAATATAGCCTAGACCATCACAATATATCCATGTAATATAGCCTACACCATCACAATAAATCCATGTAATATAGCCTAGACCATCACAATATATCCATGTAATATAGCCTAGACCATCACAATATATCCATGTAATATAGCCTACACCATCACAATATATCCATGTAATATAGCCTACACCATCACAATATATCCATGTAATATAGCCTACACCATCACAATATATCCATGTAATATAGCCTAGACCATCACAATATATCCATGTAATATAGCCTAGACCATCACAATATATCCATGTAATATAGCCTAGACCATCACAATAAATCCATGTAATATAGCCTAGACCATCACAATATATCCATGTAATATAGCCTAGACCATCACAATATAT
Organism: Oncorhynchus kisutch; assembly: GCF_002021735.2. Taxonomy (NCBI): domain Eukaryota; kingdom Metazoa; phylum Chordata; class Actinopteri; order Salmoniformes; family Salmonidae; genus Oncorhynchus; species Oncorhynchus kisutch. The sequence continues at coordinate 37,535,168 of NC_034198.2, read as the reverse complement.
CCATGTAATATAGCCTAGACCATCACAATAAATTCATGTAATATAGCCTACACCATCACAATATATCCATGTAATATAGCCTACACCATCACAATATATCCATGTAATATAGCCTACACCATCACAATATATCCATGTAATATAGCCTAGACCATCACAATATATCCATGTAATATAGCCTACACCATCACAATATATCCATGTAATATAGCCTACACCATCACAATATATCCATGTAATATAGCCTAGACCATCACAATATATCCATGTAATATAGCCTACACCATCACAATATATCCATGTAATATAGCCTACACCATCACAATATATCCATGTAATATAGCCTACACCATCACAATAAATCCATGTAATATAGCCTACACCATCACAATATATCCATGTAATATAGCCTAGACCATCACAATATATCCATGTAATATAGCCTACACCATCACAATATATCCATGTAATATAGCCTAGACCATCACAATATATCCATGTAATATAGCCTAGACCATCACAATATATCCATGTAATATAGCCTAGACCATCACAATATATCCATGTAATATAGCCTACACCATCACAATATATCCATGTAATATAGCCTACACCATCACAATATATCCATGTAATATAGCCTAGACCATCACAATAAATCCATGTAATATAGCCTAGACCATCACAATAAATCCATGTAATATAGCCTAGACCATCACAATATATCCATGTAATATAGCCTAGACCATCACAATATATCCATGTAATATAGCCTAGACCATCACAATAAATCCATGTAATATAGCCTAGACCATCACAATAAATCCATGTAATATAGCCTAGACCATCACAATAAATCCATGTAATATAGCCTAGACCATCACAATATATCCATGTAATATAGCCTAGACCATCACAATATATCCATGTAATATAGCCTACACCATCACAATATATCCATGTAATATAGCCTACACCATCACAATATATCCATGTAATATAGCCTACACCATCACAATATATCCATGTAATATAGCCTAGACCATCACAATATATCCATGTAATATAGCCTACACCATCACAATAAATCCATGTAATATAGCCTAGACCATCACAATATATCCATGTAATATAGCCTACACCATCACAATACATCCATGTAATATAGCCTACACCATCACAATATATCCATGTAATATAGCCTAGACCATCACAATATATCCATGTAATATAGCCTAGACCATCACAATATATCCATGTAATATAGCCTAGACCATCACAATAAATCCATGTAATATAGCCTAGACCATCACAATATATCCATGTAATATAGCCTAGACCATCACAATATATCCATGTAATATAGCCTAGACCATCACAATAAATTCATGTAATATAGCCTACACCATCACAATATATCCATGTAATATAGCCTAGACCATCACAATATATCCATGTAATATAGCCTAGACCATCACAATAAATCCATGTAATATAGCCTACACCATCACAATATATCCATGTAATATAGCCTAGACCATCACAATATATCCATGTAATATAGCCTACACCATCACAATATATCCATGTAATATAGCCTAGACCATCACAATATATCCATGTAATATAGCCTACACCATCACAATATATCCATGTAATACAGCCTAGACCATCACAATATATCCATGTAATATAGCCTAGACCATCACAATATATCCATGTAATATAGCCTACACCATCACAATATATCCATGTAATATAGCCTACACCATCACAATAAATTCATGAATTATTTTAGATGTGACTAAAGAAACATGATATGAAGAAAATCTAGTGTATTTCAGAAGAACAGAATAGCATATTCTGAGTTGTCCTCATGTTAGGCCCTGATCTGGCTATGCCATATGGCTGTGGGCTAAACTAGTTAATTTAGCTGACAAGATTTGCTTAGAATTCCGTGGCATTATTTAATATTGTTTTATAGTATGAGGAATACTATTGAACAAAGCTGAATAAAATAGAAAGGATATTTTAGAAATATTTATGGAAATTGATTTATGTCACGTGATCGGGTCTTTCTCACTGACTAGAAGTGAGGACAGACACACCGGGAACGCAACTGAGCACGTCCTTATCGAATTCTGAGGCTTTTCGTCAGCCAACAAGATGAGTAGGCCTAACGAACAGCAAAAGCACTAGCCTATGTCAATCTACTATCTCCCACAGAAAAAGTTGACCTATTCTATTCTGCGTGATAAATAAATATTCCAAACATAGTCTGGGACAGTTGTGGGATGCAATAGATCCCACATTAATACAACCACTAGCATCAAAAAAGCATTTTTTTACACAATGTGGCTGATGCAACAATGTGGCCGATGCAACAATGTGGCCGATGCAACAATGTGGCCGACGCAACAATGTGGCCGACGCAACAATGTGGCCGACGCAACAATGTGGTTGACGCAACAATGTGGTTGACGCAACAATGTGGTTGACGCAACAATGTGGTTGACGCAACAATGTGGTTGACGCAACAATGTGGTTGACGCAACAATGTGGTTGACGCAACAATGTGGTTGACGCAACAGATCAGAACTGTTTAGCTTAAAATGTTGATAAATTATTAGGCTATTTTTCACATTGTAAGCACAGCAATGTGCACATGGTAGTAGGCTATAAGTATGAATGTTCCAAAATGCACTCAATTAGTGGGAAAACAGTGTTCGCAAATGTGATCGCAAAAGTGATTATTCATGTAATGGTTTTTTAGAAAGGTGCATTTTTATGTTGAAAATGATCTTCCCCAAACTTGAAACTCAGGCGCTGCTTACGTATGTCAGTTAGGCTCTACCCCCATTGTAAAGCGGATTCATGTGCTTCATTTTCAGAAGTTATTTGGGTTTGTGATACAAACCTTATCAATACAGGAGATGTGTAACTATGATTTGAAAAAGTAGCAAAACAAAAAAGTCATGCACTGTTTCTTGCCGTACTGCACACAAACTGGCCATAAATCACAAGTCAGATCAAATCAAATTAAATTGGCCATAATTCACAAGTCAAATCAAATCAAATCAGCCATAATTCACAAGTCAAATCAAATCAAATTGGCCATAAGTCACAAGTCAAAACAAATCAAATCAAATTGGCCATAATTCACAAGTGATAATATTTAACTCACGAGTGATAATATTTAACTCACGAGTGATAATATTTAACTCACAAGTGATAATATTTAACTCACAAGTGATAATATTTAACTCACGAGTGATAATATTTAACTCACAAGTGATAATATTTAACTCACAAGTGATAATATTTAATTCACAAGTGATAATATTTAATTCACAAGTGATAATATTTAACTCACAAGTGATAATATTTAACTCACGAGTGATAATATTTAACTCACAAGTGATAATATTTCATTCACAAGTGATAATATTTAACTCACGAGTGATAATATTTAACTCACGAGTGATAATATTTAACTCACGAGTGATAATATTTAACTCACAAGTGATAATATTTCATTCACAAGTGATAATATTTCATTCACAAGTGATAATATTTAACTCACAAGTGATAATATTTAACTCACAAGTGATAATATTCAACTCACGAGTGATAATATTTAAATCACAAGTGATAATATTTAACTCACAAGTGATAATATTTAACTCACAAGTGATAGTGATAGCGAATGGAGGATGATTTTCCTGTGGTTCATTTTCATGCCAGAAATGTGCTTAATATTAGGAAAGTTGAGAAATAAATATAGACTAGGCCTAGCCTATAGAAAGCTGATGGGAACCTCCTCTTTTTAATAGAGGCCATTTCTCACGGAATTGCATAACCTATAGAAATGTTGCGTAACAAGCTTATGGGCTCTCATGAAGTGTTTGATTAGATTTTCAATCACATTTGCATTGATGTCAGAGTGATTAGAGGAACAATAGAGTGCTGAGTACCAGGCAGTTAGCAAGTTTTGGTAGACTACTAATGACCATCAGCAGCATCCGCGATTGGAGAAGTCTCATTACCGTGACTTAGTGGTCACGTGAAATTTGGCTGTCATCACGACTCATGACTGCCGGTGTGACGGTAATATGGTCACCGTTACAGCCTGCTTTTTCTTTTATCCTTTCGCTGTAATGTTTTGTTTTTAGAACCGGGTAAGCCTCAACAAAGAGTGTGTGTTGTCTTGTCTTGAATTTCACCAAGTGTAGGGAGGAAGAGCTGGTGGACAGAATAGAAGAAGGAGATATACAATACAATGCAATAACCCAGGGCAGGAACCCAGGGGCCGTGCAGAAACCCAGGGACCGTGCAGACACCCAGGGACCGTGCAGACACCCAGGGACCGTGCAGACACCCAGGGACCGTGCAGAAACCCAGGGCCCGTGCAGACACCCAGGGACCGTGCAGACACCCAGGGACCGTGCAGAAACCCAGGGACCGTGCAGAAACCCAGGGACCGTGCAGACACCCAGGGACCGTGCAGACACCCAGGGACCGTGCAGAAACCCAGGGACCGTGCAGACACCCAGGGGACGTGCAGACACCCAGGGACCATGCAGAAACCCAGGGACCGTGCAGACACCCAGGGACCGTGCAGAAACCCAGGGACCGTGCAGACACCCAGGGACCGTGCAGAAACCCAGGGACCGTGCAGACACCCAGGGACCGTGCAGAAACCCTGGAACCGTGCAGAAACCCAGGGACCGTGCAGACACCCAGGGACCGTGCAGAAACCCTGGGACCGTGCAGAAACACAGGGACCGTGCAGACACCCAGGGACCGTGCAGAAACCCAGGGACCGTGCAGACACCCAGGGACCGTGCAGACACCCAGGGACCATGCAGAAACCCAGGGACCGTGCAGACACCCAGGGAACGTGCAGAAACCCAGGGACCGTGCAGACACCCAGGGACCGTGCCAACAACTTTCTGCTCTCTTGTCCTCTAATGACTTTAAGACTTTCCTATTCTTACACACATGCATGCACTCATAAACACACACCATTCTTACTAAAACACTCATCCAGTTGGTTTGTCTCTGGAATGTTACACTGCAGGGATAAATTCACACTAAATCCTGGATTTACGACTGAAACCTTCCTATTTCCCTCCACAGCATACAGTAGACCTACAGTCTACAGTACAGCGTACTGTACAGTGGACCTACAGATGACCTATAGTCTAAATAAAGATCTTGTTGCCAGAACCTGAACGAGAGAAAAACAATGAGGGTGTTCCAAAACATAACCAAAAATCATTTACTTCCTTTATCTCCTCTCATCCACTCACAAAGTGAGTGAATTGACCCAACACCAGGTCCTCTGTAGCTCAGTTAGCAGAATGTGGCTCTTGCAAAGAAAGGATAGTGGGTTCAATTCCCCAGGCCCCCCAAAAAATTAGGCATAACATGACTAAGTCACTCTGGATAAAAGTGTCTGCTAAATTCTATATCTTACAACCTTTAAACCCATAATATCATACAAGCAAAACACAATCCTGCTCCACAGGCTTTCCCCTGTTTACTGTTTGTAAAATGCTATATTTGATGGGGAGAAATAAATTCTGTCCCTACAAATAGTAACCATGCATTCTATTTGCTAATGGATATCGGCACAGATTTTTACAAAGATTATAAATGCTATACTGACTCAGCCTATGGTGCATATCTCCTAGAAGGGACCTTGTCTCTGACCCAGGGACCTTGTTATTGTTACTGACCCAGGGACCTTGTTGTTGTTACTGACCCAGGGACCTTGTTATTGTTACTGACCCAGGGACCTTGTTATTGTTACTGACCCAGGGACCTTGTTATTGTTACTGACCCAGGGACCTTGTTGTTGTTACTGACCCAGGGACCTTGTTATTGTTACTGGCCCAGGGACCTTGTTATTGTTACTGACCCAGGGACATTGTTATTGTTACTGACCCAGGGACCTTGTTATTGTTACTGACACAGGGACCGTGTTATTGTTACTGACCCAGGGACCTTGTTATTGTTACTGACCCAGGGACCTTGTTATTGTTACTGACACAGGGACCTTGTTGTTGTTACTGACCCAGGGACCGTGTTATTGTTACTGACCCACGGACCTTGTTATTGTTACTGACCCACGGACCTTGTTATTGTTACTGAGAAGGCTCCAGTCCAGGAATACATCACAAAATCATACACAAGTGTGTGTGTGTGTGTGTGTGTGTGTGTGTGTGTGTGTGTGTGTGTGTGTGTGTGTGTGTGTGTGTGTGTGTGTGTGTGTGTGTGTGTGTGTGTGTGTGTGTGTGTGTGTGACATGTTTACTAATCCACCTCTGTTAAATTACCCCTAAGGTCAGTTTCTGACACCACCAGACAGTTAAAACCAGAGGGCCAGAGTCTTAGAAGGCTTTTGATTCTGGAGCACATAGATGAAGCTTTACATGTCATGTCAGAGGGGATCAGTCACCAGTATCAGATAGATGACACATACCGGCATGGTAAAACCACTGTGAAGGTCAACAAAGACAGAGGCCATTGGACACAACAACAACAACACAATATTAACGATGCATTTAAATAACTCAAGCCCATAGCAACACAGCACAGCATTTCTCAGGTCTATTTTCTCTTTATGAATGCCCATGGGAGTGTCTGATCCTTCTACACCTGTGTGAATGTTGGTCAATGTCCCATGCCTGGTTTAATACACAACGGTGAGTTACAATTGAAATGGATGAAGATCATGTGACAGTGTGTGATATACAATGAAATTGTGGGCCCTCTAAAAAGAAGCATCACTTGGGCAGAAGGGGTTTAGCGCTGACATGCAAATTCAACATTTTCTGTATACTAAAGGAATAAAAATTACATTTCATGTACAAGGTTAGTGTTAGGTTTAATGTTAGGGTTAGGTTAGGGTTAGGGTTAGGGTTAGGTTTAATGTTAGGGTTAGGTTAGGGTTAGGGTTAGGGTTAGGGTTAGGGTTAGGTTTAATGTTAGGGTTAGGTTAGTGTTAGGTTTAATGTTAGGGTTAGGTTTAATGTTAGGGTTAGGTTAGGGTTAGGTTTAATGTTATGGTTAGGGTTAGGGTTAGGTTTAATGTTATGGTTAGGTTAGGGTTAGGGTTAGGTTTAATGTTAGGGTTAGGTTAGGGTTAGGGTTAGGTTTAATGTTAGGGTTAGGTTAGTGTTAGGTTTAATGTTAGGGTTAGGTTTAATGTTAGGGTTAGGGTTAGGTTTAACGTTATGGTTAGGTTAGGGTTAGGTTTAATGTTATGGTTAGGTTAGGTTAGGTTTAATGTTATGGTTAGATTAGGGTTAGGTTTAATGTTATTGTTAGGGTTAGGGTTAAGTGTAATGTTATGGTTAGGTTAGGGTTAGGTTTAATGTTATGGTTAGGGTTAGGTTTAATGTTCTGGTTAGGTTAGGGTTAGGTTTAATGTTATGGTTAGGTTAGGGTTAGGTTTAATGTTATGGTTAGGTTAGGGTTAGGTTTAATGTTATGGTTAGGTTAGGGTCAGGTTTAATGTTATGGTTAGGTTAGGGTTAGGGTCAGGTTTAATGTTATGGTTAGGTTAGGGTTAGGTTTAATGTTATGGTTAGGTTAGGGTTAGGTTTAATGTTATGGTTAGGTTAGGGTTAGGTTTAATGTTATGGTTAGGTTAGGGTTAGGTTTAATGTTTTTTAGGGTTAGGTTTAATGTTCTGGTTAGGTTAGGTTAGGGTTAGGGTCAGGTTTAATGTTATGGTTAGGTTAGGGTTATGGTTGGGTTAGGTTCGGGTTAGGTTTAATGTTATGGTTAGGTTAGGTTAGGGTTATTCATGTTTAGTATATAACAATATCAGTTCACGGCTCACTTGACTTTTCCTTAGTCAAGAAGCTCTGAGAGAAGCAGTGGTGGAAACAGTACCCAATCATCATACTTGATTAAAAGTAAAGATGCCTTAATAGAAAATGACTCAAGTTAAAGTGACTGTCACCCTGTAAAATACTACTTGAGTAAAAGTCTAAAAGTATTTGTTTTTAAATATGCTTCTGTATCAGAAGTAAATGGAATTGCTAAAATTATTTCTACTTCCTTGTCTTAAGCAAACCAGACAGCACCATTTTCTTGTTTAAAAAAAATGATTTACAGATAGCCAGGGGCACACTCCAACACTCAGACATCATTTACAAACAAAGCATGTGTGTTTAGTGAGTCCACCAGATCAGAGGCAGTAGGGATGACCAGGGATGTTCTCTTGATAAGAGTGTGAATTGAACCATTTCCCTGTCAAAACGTAACAAGCACTTTTGGGAGTCAGGGAAAATGTATGGAGTAAAAAGTACATTATTTTCTTTAGTGAGGTAAAAGTAAAAGTTACAAAAAACTACTTAAGTAATACTTTAAAGTATTTAAGTACTTTACACCACTGGAGAGAAGCTATGCCTTGAAGGAAAACTCATACTACACTCTATAGCTAAATACACACTCAGAAAATAAGGTTCCTTATAGAACAAGGAACAAGGCTTGGGGGGGTAGAAGCTGTTCAGGAGTCTGATGGCTTGGGGGGGTAGAAGCTGTTCAGGAGTCTGATGGCTTGGGGGGTAGAATCTGTTCAGGAGTCTGATGGCTTGGGGGGTAGAAGCTGTTCAGGAGTCTGATGGCTTGGGGGGTAGAAGCTGTTCAGGAGTCTTATGGCTTGGGGGGTAGAAGCTGTTCAGGAGTCTTATGGCTTGGGGGGTAGAAGCTGTTCAGGAGTCTTATGGCTTGGGGGGTAGAAGCTGTTCAGGAGTCTGATGGCTTGGAGGTAGAAGCTGTTAAGAAGCCTTTTGGACTCTGGTAATGCTTGCCGTGCGGTAGCAGAGAGAACAGTCTATGAGTAGCGTGGCGGGAGTCTTTGACAATTGCTAGGACCTTCCTCTGACACCGCCTGGTATAGAGGTCGTGGATGGCGGGAAGCTTGGCCCCAGTGATGTACTGGGCCTTACGCACTACCCTCTGTAGTGCCTGGCGGGCGGAGGCTGAGCATTTGCCATACCAGGCAGTGATGCAACCAGGATGCTCTTGATGGTGCAGCTGTAGAAACTTTTAAGGATCTGAGGACGCATGCCAAATCTTTTCATTCTCGTGAGGGGGAATAGGCTTTGTGGTGCCCTCTTCACAACTGTCTTAGTGTGTTTGGAACATGACAGTTTGTTTGTGATGTGGACACCAAGGAACTTGAAGTTCTCAACCTACTCCACTGCAGCCCCATTTTCCTGTAGACCACAATCATCTCCTTTGTCTTGCTGACGTTGAGGCAGAGGTTGTTCTCCTGGCACCACACAGCCAGGTCTCTGACCTCCTCCCTATAGGCTGGCTCATCGTTGTTGGTGATCAGGCCTACTGTGTCATCTGCAAACTTGATGATGGTGTTGGATGTATAATATATTGGAGGATGGTGGACAGTTGTATAATATATTGGAGGATGGGGGACAGTTGTATCATATATTGAAGGATGGGGGGACAGTTGTATAATATATTGGAGGATGGGGGGACAGTTGTATAATATATTGGAGGATGGGGGGACAGTTGTATAATATATTGGAGGATGGGGGGACAGTTGTATAATATATTGGAGGATGGGGGGACAGTTGTATAATATATTGGAGGAAGGATGGGGGGACAGTTGTATAATATATTGGAGGAAGGATGGGGGGACAGTTGTATAATATATTGGAGGATGGGGGGACAGTTGTATAATATATTGGAGGAAGGATGGGGGGACAGTTGTATAATATATTGGAGGAAGGATGGGGGGACAGTTGTATAATATATTGGAGGATGGGGGGACAGTTGTATAATATATTGGAGGATGGGGGGACAGTTGTATAATATATTGGAGGATGGGGGGACAGTTGTATAATATATTGGAGGATGGGGGGACAGTTGTATAATATATTGGAGGATGGGGGACAGTTGTATAATATATTGGAGGAAGGATGGGGGGACAGTTGTATAATATATTGGAGGAAGGATGGGGGGACAGTTGTATAATATATTGGAGGAAGGATGGGGGGACAGTTGTATAATATATTGGAGGATGGGGGACAGTTGTATAATATATTGGAGGATGGGGGGACAGTTGTATAATATATTGAAGGATGGGGGGACAGTTGTATAATATATTGAAGGATGGGGGGACAGTTGTATAATATATTGGAGGATGGGGGGGGACAGTTGTATAATATATTGGAGGATGGGGGACAGTTGTATAATATATTGAAGGATGGGGGGACAGTTGTATAATATATTGGAGGATGGGGGGACAGTTGTATAATATATTGGAGGATGGGGGGACAGTTGTATAATATATTGGAGGATGGGGGGACAGTTGTATAATATATTGGAGGAAGGATGGGGGGACAGTTACATAATATATTGGAGGATGGGGGGACAGTTGTATAATATATTGAAGGATGGGGGGACAGTTGTATAATATATTGGAGGATGAGGGGACAGTTGTATAATATATTGGAGGATGGGGGGGACAGTTGTATAATATATTGGAGGCTGATGGGGGACAGTTGTATAATATATTGGAGGATGGGGGGACAGTTGTATAATATATTGGAGGATGGGGGACAGTTGTATAATATATTGGAGGATGGGGGGACAGTTGTATAATATATTGGAGGATGGGGGACAGTTGTATAATATATTGGAGGGTGATGGGGACAGTTGTATAATATATTGGAGGATGGGGGACAGTTGTATAATATATTGGAGGAAGGATGGGGGTACAGTTGTATAATATGTTGGAGGATGGGGGGACAGTTGTATAATATATTGGAGGCTGATGGGGACAGTTGTATAATATATTGGAGGATGGGGGACAGTTGTATAATATATTGGAGGAAGGATGGGGGTACAGTTGTATAATATGTTGGAGGATGGGGGGACAGTTGTATAATATATTGGAGGAAGGATGGGGGGACAGTTGCATAATATATTGAAGGATGGGGGACAGTTGTATAATATATTGGAGGATGGGGGACAGTTGTATAATATATTGGAGGATGGGGGACAGTTGTATAATATATTGGAGGAAGGATGGGGGGACAGTTGTATAATATATTGGAGGATGGGGGGGACAGTTGTATAATATATTGGAGGCTGATGGGGGACAGTTGTATAATATATTGAAGGATGGGGGACAGTTGTATAATATATTGGAGGAAGGATGGGGGGACAGTTGTATAATATATTGGAGGATGGGGGGGACAGTTGTATAATATATTGGAGGCTGATGGGGGACAGTTGTATAATATATTGAAGGATGGGGGACAGTTGTATAATATATTGGAGGAAGGATGGGGGGACAGTTGCATAATATATTGAAGGATGGGGGGACAGTTGTATAATATATTGGAGGATGGGGGGACAGTTGTATAATATATTGGAGGATGGGGGGACAGTTGTATAATATATTGGAGGATGGGGGGACAGTTGTATAATATATTGGAGGCTGATGGGGGACAGTTGTATAATATATTGGAGGATGGGGACAGTTGTATAATATATTGGAGGGTGATGGGGACAGTTGTATAATATATTGGAGGGTGAAGGGACAGTTGTATAATATATTGGAGGATGGGGGGACAGTTGTATAATATATTGGAGGATGGGGGACAGTTGTATAATATATTGGAGGATGGGGACAGTTGTATAATATATTGGAGGGTGATGGGGACAGTTGTATAATATATTGGAGGATGGGGGGACAGTTGTATAATATATTGGAGGATGGGGGGGACAGTTGTATAATATATTGGAGGATGGGGGACAGTTGTATAATATATTGGAGGATGGGGGGGACAGTTGTATAATATATTGGAGGATGGGGGGACAGTTGTATAATATATTGGAGGATGGGGGGACAGTTGTATAATATATTGGAGGATGG
>NC_034198.2:37443246-37520746 GCF_002021735.2 Oncorhynchus kisutch | reverse complement strand
AACTCTCTCTCACACACACTCTTCCGCCCTCTCACACAAACACTCTCTCTCTCTCTCTCTCTCTCTCTCTCTCTCTCTCTCTCTCTCTAGTAGAAATGTAATAAATATAAAATCAAATTATGGAAAATGAAACTATAACTAACTTATAACTAAATAACGGTCATCTTCTCCTTTATATCAGTACTACAACTACCATCATCATTACTACGACTACCACCACCACCACCACCATCACTAAACTGTTATCACTACCCATACCATTACTATTTGGAATGATAAACAACAATAATAATAACAATAATAGTAATAACAATAATCGTAATAATACGTTACTGTTTACTATGCAGATGCTATTATTCAGTGTCCCTCAGGCTGTGGCAGGAAAATACATATTTGGCTGCAAGAGGAGCCATTGCTCCTTCGCCCAGGAGTATTCTTAGTTTTCCCTCTGGTTTAATAAGTTAAAATTTTGAATAAATGTAGTCATTCGGTGAATAATGAATTTCTTGGTGAGGAATATTTATCACAGTAAAGGAGAAAGTGCATCTCTGTTTCTACCTCCCCTGTCGTGCAGTGGCCACATACACGCTCCTCTTTGGGCAGCCATGTCTTTTTATGTCTGCTGGTTTCTATTGCCAATTGGTGGTCACTCAGCCTGTACTTGGTAAGGATCTGTCTCTGCTTCGTTTCTCTGACACAGTATAGATAATCAGCCAATTCCTATTCTCTGTTTAGGGCCAGATAGCAATTTAGTCGGCTTTGGGATTTCATTTCATTTTTCCAATGTCGTAAATATGAGTCCTTTGATTGGTTCATGATTTTGTTTATTGGAATTCTTTCTTTTGAAGCAGTGCTGTTGTCAGCTTGGTTGGTTAGGTCCAACACCAGCTGACTAAGAGGGCTCGTTCCTGGGCTCAGCTCTTGGGTTTGAAGTGCTTTAAATTGCAGACTTGAATCTGGACTTGAATTCAGATGGAGCCAAAATGATAATGATATTTTCTGTATTTTCATTACCACTGGAAAGCGGCCCAATTCTGCCCTACAGTACATTTAGTAGTTGGTGTATTTCTCTGGACTGTTTCCAACAGAATTCTGCATGTAGGGCTTCAATTGGATGGTTGTCCCACATTTTAAAGTCCAGTTTAATGAGTGGCCCCCAAACCTCACTTCCGTAAAGAGCTATTGGTAGGATTACACTGTCAAATATTTTGGTCAAAATTCATTTATTGCATACAATGCTCTGCGGGCTTTTTCTTTGAGTGCATTCACTGCCAGTTTCCCGATGCAGATATGGTCAGACCAAGGTATGTGTCATTTTTTTGTGTGTTCAATTATGGTGTTGTTCAGGGGGAATTTATATTTGTGTTTCTGACATCTGGTATTGTTTTGGAAAATCATGATATTGTTTTTATTTTTATTTACTGCCAGGGTCTAATTATGGCAATATTGCTCTAGAATATTAAGGTTCTGTTGAAGAACTTCTTTGGTTGGTGATAGAAGTACCAAGCCATCAGCATATAGCAGGTATTTTATTTTATGCTATTTTAAAGTCAATAAAACAAGCAAAGATTTTGCCCTCTATTTTTTGGGTGGATGTGTTTATTAAATAGTGTGTGTAAGGTGTGTATATGGTCAGCAGTGTGATGGTGTTTATTAAATAGTGTGTGTAAGGTGTGTATATGGTCAGCAGTGTGATGGTGTTTATTAAATAGTGTGTGTAAGGTGTGTATATGGTCAGCAGTGTGATGGTGTTTATTAAATAGTGTGTGTAAGGTGTGTATATGGTCAGCAGTGTGATGGTGTTTATTAAATAGTGTGTGTAAGGTGTGTATATGGTCAGCAGTGTGATGGTGTTTATTAAATAGTGTGTGTAAGGTGTGTATATGGTCAGCAGTGTGATGGTGTTTATTAAATAGTGTGTGTAAGGTGTATATATGGTCAGCAGTGTGATGGTGTTTATTAAATAGTGTGTGTAAGGTGTGTATATGGTCAGCAGTGTGATGGTGTTTATTAAATAGTGTGTGTAAGGTGTGTATATGGTCAGCAGTGTGATGGTGTTTATTAAATAGTGTGTGTAAGGTGTGTATATGGTCAGCAGTGTGATGGTGTTTATTAAATAGTGTGTGTAAGGTGTGTATATGGTCAGCAGTGTGATGGTGTTTATTAAATAGTGTGTGTAAGGTGTGTATATGGTCAGCAGTGTGATGGTGTTTATTAAATAGTGTGTGTAAGGTGTGTATATGGTCAGCAGTGTGATGGTGTTTATTAAATAGTGTGTGTAAGGTGTATATATGGTCAGCAGTGTGATGGTGTTTATTAAATAGTGTGTGTAAGGTGTGTATATGGTCAGCAGTGTGATGGTGTTTATTAAATAGTGTGTGTAAGGTGTATATATGGTCAGCAGTGTGATGGTGTTTATTAAATAGTGTGTGTAAGGTGTGTATATGGTCAGCAGTGTGATGGTGTTTATTAAATAGTGTGTGTAAGGTGTATATATGGTCAGCAGTGTGATGGTGTTTATTAAATAGTGTGTGTAAGGTGTGTATATGGTCAGCAGTGTGATGGTGTTTATTAAATAGTGTGTGTAAGGTGTGTATATGGTCAGCAGTGTGATGGTGTTTATTAAATAGTGTGTGTAAGGTGTATATATGGTCAGCAGTGTGATGGTGTTTATTAAATAGTGTGTGTAAGGTGTATATATGGTCAGCAGTGTGATGGTGTTTATTAAATAGTGTGTGTAAGGTGTGTATATGGTCAGCAGTGTGATGGTGTTTATTAAATAGTGTGTGTAAGGTGTGTATATGGTCAGCAGTGTGATGGTGTTTATTAAATAGTGTGTGTAAGGTGTGTATATGGTCAGCAGTGTGATGGTGTTTATTAAATAGTGTGTGTAAGGTGTGTATATGGTCAGCAGTGTGATGGTGTTTATTAAATAGTGTGTGTAAGGTGTGTATATGGTCAGCAGTGTGATGGTGTTTATTAAATAGTGTGTGTAAGGTGTGTATATGGTCAGCAGTGTGATGGTGTTTATTAAATAGTGTGTGTAAGGTGTGTATATGGTCAGCAGTGTGATGGTGTTTATTAAATAGTGTGTGTAAGGTGTGTATATGGTCAGCAGTGTGATGGTGTTTATTAAATAGTGTGTGTAAGGTGTGTATATGGTCAGCAGTGTGATGGTGTTTATTAAATAGTGTGTGTAAGGTGTATATATGGTCAGAAGTGTGATGGTGTTTATTAAATAGTGTGTGTAAGGTGTGTATATGGTCAGCAGTGTGATGGTGTTTATTAAATAGTGTGTGTAAGGTGTATATATGGTCAGCAGTGTGATGGTGTTTATTAAATAGTGTGTGTAAGGTGTATATATGGTCAGCAGTGTGATGGTGTTTATTAAATAGTGTGTGTAAGGTGTGTATATGGTCAGCAGTGTGATGGTGTTTATTAAATAGTGTGTGTAAGGTGTGTATATGGTCAGCAGTGTGATGGTGTTTATTAAATAGTGTGTGTAAGGTGTGTATATGGTCAGCAGTGTGATGGTGTTTATTAAATAGTGTGTGTAAGGTGTGTATATGGTCAGCAGTGTGATGGTGTTTATTAAATAGTGTGTGTAAGGTGTGTATATGGTCAGCAGTGTGATGGTGTTTATTAAATAGTGTGTGTAAGGTGTGTATATGGTCAGCAGTGTGATGGTGTTTATTAAATAGTGTGTGTAAGGTGTGTATATGGTCAGCAGTGTGATGGTGTTTATTAAATAGTGTGTGTGTAAGGTGTGTATATGGTCAGCAGTGTGATGGTGTTTATTAAATAGTGTGTGTAAGGTGTATATATGGTCAGCAGTGTGATGGTTGGGGAGAAAGACAATTTGACATTTAATTATTACATTTTTTTTTTTACCTTTATTTAACTAGGCATGGGGCAGAACGACAGATTTGTACCTTGTCAGCTCGGGGATTTAAACTTGCAACCTTCCGGTTACTAGTCCAACACTCTAACCACTAGGCTACCCTGCCGCCCCAGGTGGATAAGGATTGCCTGGGCTGGAGCAGACTGGGAGGCTGGTTGGCTGACCTGGGCTGGAGCAGACTGGGAAGCAGGTAGGCTGACATGGGCTAGATCAGACTGGGAGGCTGGTTGGCTGACCTGGGCTGGAGCAGACTGGGAGGCTGATCTGGGCTGGAGCAGACTGGGAGGCTGGTGCAGTGTCATCAGGCTGTGTGGTGTAGGCCATGCTGGTTATGCTGGTCTCAGGTTCTGCCTGTGTTGTACCAAGCTGGTGGACATGTTCTCTAGATGCAGAGGACATAATGACTCGCTGCTGGTTGAGGGTGTCAATGTACCTCTCTCTCCTCTAGCTCCTCTCTCGTTGTGCTCAGATGGTATGGTCTCTGAGGTCATCATTTGTCTGACTCAGTTTGTCCATTCTGCTTTCTAATTTAGCAATACATGCTCTGCTCTCCTCCCTGAACTGTTTCATCTCTTCTTTTAGTTTCTGGACAGTGTCCTCTTGAAGCTTGTTCTCTCTGAGTTCTATGACCTCTGCTTCGACTAGAGAGAGGGTGTTGTGGAAACATTGCTTAGCAGGTGTTCTTGGTGATGTAGACATGTCCTTGGCTCTGTCTGCTGCAGGTGAGGAAGGTAGTGGGACACTGAGGGCTTCTTGCTGGGTCACAGAGACCGTTGGGGCCTGCTGTTCTCCATCTCCCTCCTTTACTTTTTCCTCAGTTTCTGAGATGAGTTCAGCTTCTGCTTTTAGGCTAGCAAACATATTCTCATATTCTAGCAACTGCTGAGTAACTGGTAAACCATTCAGCTAGCTAAGATAACTGTACAACAAAGCCTTTCTTCTTCATCTGTTGCTTGTTTTTCAGCAGCTGCTGGTTCATTTGTAACTCTCTCTCTCAATGAAGACTAGTCAGATGTTCTTTTGTCAGTAATTGTACATAGCATGTGTGTTTGTGTAACATGTCAAACATTAACTTTCCATCCATCTATCTATCTCTCTCTCGCTCACACACACACACTCTCTCTTCTCTCATACACATTCTCTCTCTCACACACACTCTCTCTCACACACTCTCTCTCTCTCACACACACTCACTCTCTCTCACACACACACACTCTCTCTTCTCTCATACACATTCTCTCTCTCACACACACTCTCTCACACACACTCTCTCTCTCTCACACACTCACTCTCTCTCACACACACTCACTCTTCTCTCACACACTCTCTCTTCTCTCTCACACACTCACTCTTCTCTCACACACTCTTCTCTCACACACTCTCTCTCACACACTCTCACACACCCTCTCTCTCACACACACACACACTCTCTCTCTCACACTTTCACACACTCTCTCTCACACTTTCACACACCCTCTCTCACACTTTCACACACCCTCTCTCTCTTTCACACACACACACACACACACACACACACACTCTCTCTTTCACACACACACACACACACACACACACACACACACACTCTCTCTTTCACACACACACACACACACACACACACACACACACACACACACACACACTCTCTCTCTTTCACACACACACACACACAATCTCACACACACACTCTCTCTCTCTCACACACTCTCACACACACTCTCACACACACACATTCTCTCTCTCACTCACACCCTCATTCTCTCTCTCACTCACACCCTCTCTCTCTCACACCCTCTCTCTCTCACACACACACACACACACACACACACACACTCTCTCTCTCTCACACACACACTCACTCTCTCTCTCACACACACACTCACTCTTCAATGCATGTGTGTTTGTGTAAAATGTCAAACATTAACTTTCCATCCATGTGATTGCAGACAGGAAACTGTGTATAGGATGTGGATACAGTGGCACACATATTCCTCTATTACACTGCGTTTCCCTGAGTGTCTGCACCTGTATCTGGGAGGGGAGGGTTAATGTGTTGGCTTGTCAGTCAGTACAGAAGTCCTGTATCTGGGAGGGGTGGGTTAATGTGTTGGCTTGTCAGTGAGTACAGAAGTCCTGTATCTGGGAGGGGTGGGTTAATGTGTTGGCTTGTCAGTGAGTACAGAAGTCCTGTATCTGGGAGGGGTGGGTTAATGTGTTGGCTTGTCAGTGAGTACAGAAGTCCTGTATCTGGGAGGGGTGGGTTAATGTGTTGGCTTGTCAGTGAGTACAGAAGTCCTGTATCTGGGAGGGGTGGGTTAATGTGTTGGCTTGTCAGTGAGTACAGAAGTCCTGTATCTGGGAGGGGTGGGTTAATGTGTTGGCTTGTCAGTGAGTACAGAAGTCCTGTATCTGGGAGGGGTGGGTTAATGTGTTGGCTTGTCAGTGAGTACAGAAGTCCTGTATCTGGGAGGGGTGGGTTAATGTGTTGGCTTGTCAGTGAGTACAGAAGTCCTGTATCTGGGAGGGGTGGGATAATGTGTTGGCTTGTCAGTGAGTACAGAAGTCCTGTATCTGGGAGGGGTGGGTTAATGTGTTGGCTTGTCAGTCAGTACAGAAGTCCTGTATCTGGGAGGGGTGGGTTAATGTGTTGGCTTGTCAGTCAGTACAGAAGTCCTGTATCTGGGAGGGGTGGGTTAATGTGTTGGCTTGTCAGTCAGTACAGAAGTCCTGTATCTGGGAGGGGTGGGTTAATGTGTTGGCTTGTCAGTGAGTACAGAAGTCCTGTATCTGGGAGGGGTGGGTTAATGTGTTGGCTTGTCAGTGAGTACAGAAGTCCTGTATCTTGGAGGGGTGGGTTAATGTGTTGGCTTGTCAGTGAGTACAGAAGTCCTGTATCTGGGAGGGGTGGGTTAATGTGTTGGCCTGTCAGTGAGTACAGAAGTCAAGTCAAATGTCCAATCTCTTATAGTATATATCTTCTCCTCTCCCTCTTCCCAACTCTCCTCTTCCTCTCCTCTCCCCCTGCTCTCCCCTCCCTCTGCCCACCTCTCCCACTAGCTTCCCCTCTCCTCCAATCTGCTCTGTTGTTGTTTTGTGGCAAGTGGACGTGGGGGCAGGAAGCACTAGTTGTGCACAGGATGCCCCCTAAAAACCTTGCTCCAATTCAGCTAATAACTTTAACACTTCTTCTTCCACCACACAACCGGAACACAGTCACTTCCTGTTTAGCAGGGCTCCACTTCCTCCACTCTCTGTGGCCACAGTACTGCGTGCGTGTGTGTGCATGTGTGCGTGCGTGTAAAATTGAGCATGTGCATCTTACACTAACAAGTGTGCTTGTACACAGCACTTAATGTTTCTTGGAGATGGTGAGAGCGTGGTACGGTGCAGGATAGTTGCTTGGCTCATTCTCAGTACATTTTGGCTGAAATGTCCTGGTACTGGATAAAGTTCATAATGTCGTCCCAGCTAGCACCTAATGTTCTGAGAACCATTTGTTTCTTAGAGCTTGGCGAGAGCGTGGTTGTCCTATGGTTATTATACAACCTTCCCACAACATTCTGGGAATGGTGCTTAACTTCGGAACATTCTCGGCCCATTTATTTGACAAGAAAACAGAATTTTCTTGGTATTTCATTTAGTTTAACAGAATTTTTCCTAAAAAGTTCAAACATGGTTACATTTCATTTCAATTTTGGTAATATTCGACGAATGTTCTCCAACTGGTTTAAAATTGGGAATGTTCTCAAATAGTTCCGAGAACGTTAAGAAAATGTTCCATAAAAAAAACACAAGAAGTTGAAGTATTTCAGCATAGCGTTTCCTACAGGTTTCCTAATGGTTCAATTTAAAGTAAAGCTCTTGCATTTTCCCCCCCAATAATGTTAAGAAATAACATTAATCTGTGGGAATTTCAATACTTCAGCATAAGGTTTCCTACAGGTTTCATTATGGTTCTATTTAAAGTCATGTTCTCAAATTGTTGAGAATGTTAAGAAAACATTCCATAAAAAAAACACAAGAAATATTACTCAAGTTCACACAGAACGTTCTAAGAATGCTTTTGAAAAACATGTACATTCCGTTCTCAACATCAACAAACTCTGATCCTCTGTCTTGTTATGAGTGCTTTGTTTCATTTGAAATGGGGTCTGTTTGAATAGACTCAAATGAACAGCTTTATAGGAGTTTAAAACATGGAATTGTAGCTCCATGCTGGTGGCGCAGTGGACTAATTCCCTGGATGTACAGAAGATACTGTAATAGGTTTAAATCTAACTGATGCTGTGTCACAATAAAACAATTATTACGATTAATGTGTAAGGAAATTAATTTCCAATCTGTGCTTGGAGTTTAAAAAAGTGAACCTAAAAATAAGCTAGCAGTATTAAAAGCCTTATTAGAACATTTAATGAAAGTTAAGTCATTCAAAAATCTCAAAATAACTTCATAATTTCTGTACTCAGAGCGTTAGTTAATAACTCAAAATAACATTTTATTTCTGTGCTCAGAGCGTTAGTTAATAACTCAAAATAACCTTGTATTTCTGTGCTCAGAGCGTTAGTTAATAACTCAAAAGAACCTTTTATTTACATTCTCAGAGCAATATTTAACTACCTCCAAATAATCATTAATAATCATTAATAACATTAATTAAACCTCCCAGGAAACCTTTAAGGAACCAGAGTGAACCAATAAAATAGACAGGTAAAGTTTTCACTTCTGTTCTTAGAACGTTTAGGAAACGTATGGTTTCCCGCAACAAATGTGAAACCAAAAACATACATTCCCACAACTTCCAAAGAACCAAATGTGCTAGCTGGGACTATCTGACAGGAATCCACAGACCAGGCTGATTTGCAAAGTACAAGGTTTATTCGTGCTTGAATTGCTCTTGGCTCCACCGACTGTAGTTCATACGTGTTTCTTCAGTCATTAACCAACTAGAAAAGGGTGAGAATCAACCTTCTTTCCTTCTGTGAACACGCTAATACAAGTGCACACGCACAGTATTTAAATGACTTCTGAGTATTTCGTCATTTGTATTACACTATTCCAACAAGGAAGAGGATCCTATATTTTGAAGTGACTGACTAGAAAGCTTGCTCATACCTCATCAGCTATATTTACAGATAAGAACGTGCTCTCTGTCTCATAGACAAACACACTCAGAATTACAGACGTGAACTGGCACACACACAAACGCCGGCAGGGAATCACGTTTCCCACATTCACAACAGGATCTGATTCCATTCCCGGCGGTTCACCCAGTCTACAAACCCAGATTTGAATAAAAAAGATGAATGGTCAAGAGTCAGTGAGTGCGTCAGTCTGTCAGGTCAGTCAGGCCAATGGATATAGTGGAGATGAGCATATAACAGAAAGCAGGAAGAGACCCCCACCCCCATCCATCACCCCGATTCATCTCTTTCCCATTTTCTACACAGGAGGCAGGAATAACAGCAGAACAAACAGCCCAAGGATGGGGGTTGGGGTGGCAGGGGGGGGGGAAGCAACAGGATGTTGTTTGAATTTCATGTCCTGTATCCTTCCCTTTCCCAAGAAGTTACTCTAAACGCAGGTGCACAAGCTCCCGTCTACCCCCCCCCCCCCCCCCCCCCAAAAAAAAAGTTCAACTTTGCTCAGTTACCATTCGAGAAGATGTACTCCAACTCCGACTGGCTTTACTCTCTCTACTATGGACACACAAACACACACATTCTCCCTATACAAAACCTCCACTGTTGTTCAGGAGAATTACTTTTGCAATCTCTCTGACATGTAAGACATGGGTGAAAGTTAGGGTTAGGCAAAGAGTTCCTGACTTTGATTCAGAAGCACATTTATCTGTGTGTTTAAGACCTCGTACTTTAGCTGGGGCCCTTTTCTTTCTCCCCCCCAACTGGAATACAAAATATCCACTGTTCCCAGCTATGTCAGTCGTCACATCACACGGCTACTAACCCACAGGCCTAAGTGGCTCCCCGTTAAGCTGGTCTATGCCTGAGTGGTGCTGCAGGAAGAGAGTGCAGGGCGTGGGGTTGAGGAACGAAAGGGTCACGTAGGTCTTTGTTCTGTGATATATGTACAGCGAGAGGATTTTAAAAAGCTGTGTTCGTCTGGGACGTAAAAACGTGTAATGGTCTTCTCTTTTCCCTACAGACGTTTTCTGTTTTTCAAATATCAGAGGTGGAGCAGAAGGAATTCTTGCCTTCGACCAGGGGAGGATGTGAAGGGCTTTTGGTTACATAAAAGTCGAAATGTTGAAAAAGTACAAGTTCAACACAGGTAGAACCTGTTTAATGAACGTGAACCTAACAGAACCCCTCATTCTCCACCTCAACCACATCCCTCCATTTGCCCCCCCCCCCCTACCAAAAAGAGAGACAGGCTGCGTTTCATTACAAAATCATTCTCAAATGTTTAAGTGCACACAAAGAGTAGTTTCCATGACATCAGCAACTGTCAGTATGGGAAGCCGGTGGCTTATATAGTGAAATTTAAACCAGGGCATAGACGAGGCAACATAGTACTCACATAACCCAGGACCCCGCTAGGCCATACAGGAATATTACCTAGAGCTAGAGTGCAACGTGGACATACAGTATACACATGCCAACATGGTACAACATTTTGTGAGAGGTTAACTGGGGCACATTGACATTTTTAGAAAGTCAATAAAATGAGTCATCTAATTTTCCTGTTTTGGCATACATGAGGGCTGGTTGACACAGATCATTAAGAGTTATCGTTCAACCACATCTGATTATCATCAACAGGTGTGTACTAAGGCCAGAAGTCAGTGTTCAAACTGTTGGGCAACAAGTATTATACGAGACAATAACGGTGTCAAACCAACCCCTCACTCCCAAAGATGAGTGAAAGGTGTTCTTCCTAGAACGTCTATGAGTACATTGTCAGGCCAAGACCAAACGCCATGGTGAGAGAGGACGCAATATGACATCTGAAGAGCCCAAGGAGAACAGCACACAGAAAAGTTAAAGGTTGTCAAAACGAAATGTGGTTGAACTATATCCAACATTCTAGTGAGATGGGGAATTCTATACAGCCGGAGCTGGACATCACGAAGAGGCTCCTGACCCCTGACCTCAGCCTTCCAAGGTGGTCAGACAGACAGACTAGCTGGGTCAGGTCAGAGGACACACAGACCGACAGTAATCGTAATAATAGCTGACCTCATTATCAGCATCGTGTCCGCCATGTACCACGCTTCTCTGAGCTGCTCAGTATGTGTAGCTAGGTAATACAGGCCATCATGAAGAACTGCATAAGTGATGCTAATGCTCTCCATTTTCTGGAGGACCAAGATGTTTAAACCAGTGGAACACCCGATGGAAGCCGAGTATAATAGCTAAGGAGATGGAGAAAATGGAGTCAAAAAGAGAAACACAGAAGGCTGTTACATAAAACACTTGTCTCAGGATTACATCTTCAAAAGAGTTTATCCATGTAGTCAGAAGTTTACATACACCTTAGCCAAATACATTTAAACTCAGTTTCACCATTCCAGACATTTAATCCTAGTAAAACGTCCCTATCTTTGGTCAGTTAGAATCACCACTTTATTTTAAGAATGTGAAATGTCAGAATAATAGTAGAGAGAATGATTGATTTATTTCAGCCTTTATTTCACATTCCCAGTGGGTCAGAAGTTCACATAAACTCAATTGGTATTTGGTAGAATTGCCTTTAAATTGTTTAACTTGTGTCAAACGTTTTGGGTAGCCTTCCACAATAAGTTGGGTGAATTGTGGCCCATTCCTCCTGACAGAGCAGGTGTAACTGAGTCAGGTTTGTAGGCCTCCTTGCTCACACATGCTTTTTCAGTTCTGCCCAGAAATATTCTATGGGATTGAAGTCAGGGCTTTGTGATGGCCACTAATACCTTGACTTTGTTGTCCTTAAGCCATTTTGCCACAACTTTGGAAGTATGCTTGAGGTCATTGTCCATTTGGAAGACCCGTTTGAGAGCAAGCTTTACCTTCCTGATGTCTTGAGATGTTGTTTCAATATAGCCACAATTTTCCTCCCTCATGATGCCATCTATTTTGTGAAGTGCACCAGTCCCTCCTACAGCAAAGCACCTCACCAAAATGATCCTGCCACCCCGTGTTTCACAGTTGGGATGGTGTTCTTCAGCTTGCAAGCCTCCCTTTTTTCTCTTGTCACGAACCGGCTCGAAGCCCTTAACAAAAAGGGAGATAACAAAAAAATATGTATTAAGTACCCTATATACAAATAAACAATAGTGTGTCTGCATGGAGAGATTAGGAGGGTTGTCACCCCGCCCATAAAACCGGGGACCAACAAGGACCCCGGAACAACGTACCAGCCTCTGCGGCCCAAATTGATGAGGGTTCACACTTCCACTTGCCCCAGCCAACCTCAGACTGCAACCTTTGCGCACAGGAAGCAACATTTAAGAGGAAAGAAGAAAACGAGACCAGGAGGGAACAGAAAGGAGAGATAGAACCTGACAATACAAAACAATGGTCACGTAAACATTCAGGAACAGGGCACGCAAGAGACCGCGTCAGCTACAAGCTCCAACGAAAAGAACATCTCAGGGTCCTTCCTACTCATTACATTTTCATATCAACGTTACAGAATTTCAATCATAATGTTCAACAGCTGTTCTTCAGTACATCATTCTAACAGTTCCTCTGATGGAAAGCGAATGAACTCATCTACATTAGACACCATAGTCACAAGTCAATACTAAAAAAAAATATCGCTCAACCCCTCTGCTGAGCACACCAGACCACAACCAGAGAAATGACAGTCACACTGGGCTCCACAGAAGAGATGAGATATGGAGCGTCCCCAAAACCTACAATAACTCAACCCTAGTCTTCGTACAGATTCAAAGTGGGTAATTATTCACTGTAGCCCACTGGCAAGGAAATAAAACCACCCAGCGCACTGGCAGATTCCCCCAAGCCACCGGATGTGCCCCTGACACAACTGCTCAATCCACAGACACTACACAAAAACAACATTAACACGTCACTAAGCCTAACAGGGGATATAGGCTATAGCTCCGGGTAGCAAGTTTCACCACCCTACACTCCTGAGGTACACTGCTGATTGTACTCACCTCAGACCGATGTCACAACCGCATGTAGAGCAATGTATGTAGAGCAAGAGTTTCCAGGCTGGGGCCTGGAAACTAACCAATGTAACCTCTCCAACACAGCACACAACTATCCACCACAGTGGCCACAGTGATTACAAAACAGAGGCAACCAATACTGGGCACCAAACTGAAACTAACAAAAGATGCAAACAAAACACCTACAGAATGTAACATTAACTCCACGTTTTCTCCCAAACACTACACACACACTAGTAAGCCAAATGACACTAGTATTAGTCCTTCATAATGCAACTAAGTACTGTACGCCAAAATGTCTAGGAACCAACCTTATGATCCCAGATAAGCCCCCACTTGCCACGAACCGGCTCGAAGTCCGTAACAAAAAGGGAGACAACGTGGAGGTAAAGAATAACTAAATATACACTGCTCAAAAAAATAAAGGGAACACTTAAACAACACAATGTAACTCCAAGTCAATCACACTTCTGTGAAATCAAACTGTCCACTTAGGAAGCAACACTGATTGACAATAAATGTCATATGCTGTTGTGCAAATGGAATAGACAACAGGTGGAAATTATAGGCAATTAGCAAGACACCCCCAATAAAGGAGTGGTTCTGCAGGGGGTGACCACAGACCACTTCTCAGTTCCTATGCTTCCTTGGCTGATGTTTTGGTCACTTTTGAATGCTGGCGGTGCTTTCACTCTAGTGGTAGCATGAGACGGAGTCTACAACCCACACAAGTGGCTCAGGTAGTGCAGCTCATCCTGGATGACACATCAATGCTAGCTGTGGCAAGAAGGTTTGCTGTGTCTGTCAGCGTAGTGTCCAGAGCATGGAGGCACTACCAGGAGACAGGCCAGTACATCAGGAGACGTGGGAGGCCGTAGGAGGGCAACAACCCAGCAGAAGGACCGCTACCTCCGCCTTTGTGCAAGGAGGAGCAGGAGGAGCACTGCTAGATCCCTGCAAAATGACCTCCAGCAGGCCACAAATGTGCATGTGTCTGCTCAAATGGTCAGAAACAGACTCCATGAGGGTGGTATGAGGGCCCGACGTCCACAGGTGGGGGTTGTGCTTACAGCTCAACACCATGCAGGACGTTTGGCATTTGCCAGAGAACACCAAGATTGGCAAATTCGCCACTGGTGCCCTGTGCTCTTCACAGATGAAAGCAGGTTCACACTGAGCACATGTGACAGACGTGACAGAGTCTGGAGACGCCGTCGAGAACGTTCTGCTACCTGCAACATCCTCCAGCATGACCGGTTTGGCGGTGGGTCAGTCATGGTGTGGGGTGGCATTTCTTTGGGGGGCCGCACAGCCCTCCATGTGCTCGCCAGAGGTAGCTTGACTGCCATTGGGTACCGAGATGAGATCCTCAGACCCCTTGTGAGACCATATGCTGGTGCGGTTGGCCCTGGGTTCCTCCTAATGCAAGACAATGCTCGACCTCATGTGGCTGGAGTGTGTCAGCAGTTCCTGCAAGAGGAAGGCATTGATGCTATGGACTGGCCCGCCCATTCCTCAGACCTGAATCCAATTGAGCACATCTCGGACATCATGTCTCGGTCCATCCACCAATTGCACCACAGACTGTCCAGGAGTTGGCGGATGCTTTAGTCCAGGTCTGGGAGGAGATCCCTCAGGAGACCATCCGCCACCTCATCAGGAGCATGTCCAGGCGTTGTAGGGAGGTCATACAGGCACGTGGAGGCCACACACACTACTGAGCCTTATTTTGACTTATTTAAGGACAATACATCAAAGTTGGAACAGCCTGTAGTGTGGTTTTCCACTTTAATTTTGAATGTGACTCGAAATCCAGACCTCTATGGGTTGATAAATTTGATTTCCATTGATCATTTTTGTGTGATTTTGTTGTCAGCACATTCAACTATGTAAAGAAAAAAGTAGTTAACCAGTTGCGACGAGCAAACCCGTATCCGGGAGCGTAATCACAGCCTCAAACGCATTAGCATAACGCAGCGGACATAAACTTTTCCTATTCATGAAAATCGCAAATGAAATGAAATAAATATATTCAAACACAAGCTTAGCCTTTTGTTAACAACACTGTTTTCTCAGATTTTCAAAATATGCGTTACAGCCAATGCTAGACAAGCATTTGTGTAAGTTTATCCTGGCATTATGCTATGCTAGGCTCTGCTGGCAGCAGGCAACATTTTCACAAAAATAAGAAAAGCAACCAAATTAAATCATTTACCTTTGAAGAACTTCGGATGCTTTCACTCAGGAGACTCCCAGTTAGATAGCAAATGTTCCTTTTTTCCAAAAATATTATTTTTATTAGGCGACAAAGCTCCCGTTTCTTCACCATGCTTGGCTGAGAAATCGACCGAAAAATGCTACAACTATAACGCCAAACTTTTTTCAAAATTAGCTACATAATATCGACAGAAACACGGCAAACGTTGTTTAGGATCCATCCTCAAGGTGTTTTTAACAAATATATTCGATAATATATCCGTCGAGGCGGTTGGTTTCTCATAAGAAGCGATTGGAAAAATGGCTACCTCAGTATTTTCAAGGTTTTCTGCGGGAGACACCATGTGACCACATGCCATATATGGTCCCTTACAGCCATTCTTCAAGGGAAATGCCTAAAAAGACGTCACAATGCTGTAGACACCGTGGGGAAAACGTGAAAAACGTAAGCTCATTCGTAGCTCATTCACAGCCATATAAGGAGTCATTGGCATGAGGCGGTTTCAAAAAATGCGGCACTTCCGGGTTGGATTTTTATCTGGGTTTCGCCTGCAACATCAGTTCTGTGGCACTCACAGACAATATCTTTGCAGTTTTGGAAACATCAGAGTGTCTTCTTTCCAAAGCTGTCAATTATATGCATAGTCGAGCATCTTTTCGTGGGAACGTTTTTCATCCAAAAATTAAAATAGCGCCCCCTAAATCCAACTGGTTAATAAGAATATTTCATTCATTCAGATCTAAGATGTGTTATTTTAGTGTTCCCTTTATTTTTTTGAGCAGTGTATTTATTAACTGACGTACCCTATTTACAAATAAACAATAGTGTGTCTACATGGAGAGAGTCTCCCAATGAATGTGGAAGAGGTCCATTTATCCTGGGACACACCCGGGCCCAGGTGTTTCCCATGTCGCTGATGACCCTCCCGGCTCCACCCACCGGCATCCTAATAAGGAAACAAGAGCAAAGAGAGAGAATACGGCAGACAGAGTGGGAGGGTCGTCACACTCCTAACATAACGATGGTCATTATGGCCAAACAGTTCTATTTTTGTTTCATCAGATCAGAGGACATTTCACCAAAAAGTACGATCTTTGTCCACATGTGCAGTTGCAAACCGTAGTCTGGCTTCTTCCTTGCTGAGCGGCCTTTCAGGTTATGTCGATATATATTTCAGTCTCTCGATGTGCAAAACTGATAGAGACATACCCCAAGCGACTTACAGCTGTAATCGCAGCAAAAGGTGGCGCTACAAAGTATTAACTTAAGGGGGCTGAATAATTTTGCACGCCCAATTTTTCTGTTTTTGATTTGTTAAAAAAGTTTGAAATATCCAATAAATGTCGTTCCACTTCATGATTGTGTCCCACTTGTTGTTGATTCTTCACAAAAAAATACAGTTTTATATCTTTATGTTTGAAGCCTGAAATGTGGCAAAAGGTCGCAAAGTTCAAGGGGGCCGAATACTTTCGCAAGGCACTGTAGTTAGTTCTACAGATGTGGTGTAAATTCCGGATAATTTTTTAAAAATTGTATCCCGTTTCTCCCAAACTTTCAGCACACACGTCTTCCAACATGTCAGGTAGACATACGGTGGTATACACTACTGACACACTTTGTTTGTATTGCATATTTCAAATATTTACCGGAATTCCTTACCACCCCACTACATTTTGTCGCTACTAAAACTTTGTGAAACCGTAGTTATAAAGGAAGAACCATGCACATTAGAGATCATTTTGACTAACAGTTATTTGCATACCAAATTAACAAAATAGTAAAAACATGATTTTTAACCAGATTTTCAAAACATTTAAATTGAGAGAAATATATATTTTGTAATAGAACAACTAAAGATGAATAAGTGACACATTTAAAAATATATATATATATAATCAATACAAATAGGTGTATAAATAATGACTTGGTACTAAATGAATTTAACAATATGTTTGTTATTGACTTGGATTGAATTAGAACATATCATGATGTAAATAAATGTCCTACATGTGGAGACTTACTTCCTCCTTTAAAAGTTGCGTCATACTGCGGGACACCATGCGTGCTGCCGCAGCATTCTGTGGCACATTGTTTAATTGTCAGCCATTTTGTCTGTTACTGCAAGTTATTGCTAGTTTGACCACCAGATGGTATCTTTGAGAATTATTTGATAGAATTCTTTATTGGCATTACCAGAGAATTTAAAACCTTTTTTTTGTAATAACATAGTAGTATGGTATTGATTTTAAGAAATTTGGCTTAATTAATTTGATTAATATTATGGTGTTTCCATTCAGAGAAAAATGAAACCCTCAGTTTCCATAGGGATGGAATGGAAAATATGGCGCTGTACAACGTGACGGTCGGGAGTAGGCTACAGGATTAGAAGATTCTAAATTGTTTGTCTTCATTAGACAACTTTGTTCCAATATTTCTGTAAATCAGCGATATTTTTTCCCCGTAGTAATTCGTTATGGATCCATAACTAAATCAACATCTGCATTTTGAAAGTGTATTTTTTAATCATTATTTAATTAACGAAATGTGTTTATTTGTTTATTAGGCTACTGTGCAGTCTATAATACATACTGTAGTAAACATGGGGAAGTGACTAATTCCTTATAAACCTCTTGGATATAGGGGGCGCTATTTAAATTTTTGGATGAAAAACGTTCCCGTTTTAAACAAGATATTTTGTCACGAAAATATGCTCGACGATGCATATAAACACTCTGACGTTTCCAAAACTGCAAAGATATTGTCTGTGAGTGCCACAGAACTGATGTTACAGGCGAAACCCAGATAAAAATCCAATCAGGAAGTGCTGCATTTTTTTAAACCGCCTCATGCCAATGACTCCTTATATGGCTGTGAATGAGCTACGAATGAGCTTACATTTTCCACGCATTCCCCAAGGTGTCTACAGCATTGTGACGTCTTTTTAGGCATTTCCATTGGAGAATGGCTGTAAGGGGAGGTGGTCACATGGTGTCTCCCGGAGAAAATCTTGCGTAAAATACTGAGGTAGCCATTTTTCCAATAGTTTCTTATGAGAAACCAATTGCCTCGAAGGATATATTATCGAATACATATGTTAAAAGCACCTTGAGGATGGATCCTAAACAACGTTTGCCGTGTTTCTGTCGATATAATGGAGCAAATTCTGAAAAAAGTTTGGCGTTATAGTTGAAGTATTTTTCGGTCGATTTCTCAGCCAAGCATGATGAACAAAGGGGAGCTTTTTCACCTACAAAAATATTCTTTATGGAAAAAAGGAACATTCGCTATCTAACTGGGAGTCTCCTGAGTGAAAGCATCTGAAGTTCTTCAAAGGTAAATGATTTAATTTGGTTGCTTTTCTTATTTTCGTGAAAATGTTGCCTGCTGCCAGCAGAGCCTAGCCTAGCATTATGCCATAATAAACTTACACAAATGCTTGTCTAGCGTTGGCTGTAACACATATTTTGAAAATCTGAGATGACAGTGTTGTTAACAAAAGGCTAAGCTTGTGTTTGAATATATTTATTTCATTTCATTTGCGATTTTCATGAATAGGAAAAGTTGCGTTATGGTAATGCACTTGAGGCTATGATTACGCTCCCGGATACGGGTTTGCTAGTCGCAAGAAGTTAAGGGAGAGCAGGCCATGTCTGTACTACAGAATGCAGGGCACGTGGGAGACTGGTGCTGTTTCATAGTTGTGACATCTTCACTATTATTCTACAATGTAGAAAATAGTAAAAATCAAGAAAAATCTTGGAATGAGAAGGTGTGTCCAAACCTTTGACTGGTACTTGCTTAATTAATTAGATTAATATTATGCTTTTTCTATTCCAAGAATAACCAAAAACCCTCTGGATTTCCATTAGGATGGAATGGAAAATATGGCGCTGTACAACGTGAAGGTCGGCAGTACAGTACTAGCTATTTAGCTGAAGAATCCCCGCAGGGCACGAGGAAGGAGTAGGCTGTCCTTGAAAATAATAATTTGTTATTAACTGACTTGCCTAGTTACATAAAGGTTACACTAAGAGCATAACATTTCTGCACCTTAATTTCTAATTCTTGTCTAACCAATACCCAAACGGAGATTAAGTGAAAATAAAAATTGTATTTCTTCATCAAGACCAGTCCCCATGCTTGCCTCAGAGCAGTGCGAAGTGATGCTAAAATAGTTGTAGGCTTTTCACACTAATTACAGTCAGAAGACAGTTGAAGAAACTTGTGTGGACTTATGAAAAGGCTCAGTAAGAATATATATATATATATATAGGCCAAATGAGTCTCACTATATATATATTTTTTAATTATCATAACATTAACCATGTGTGTTCGCTTGTCTTGTACTGTTCTGTAGTTTTAGCCCAATGATTCGTCTGACAAACAAAAAACTTTGCGTCCTGCAGGCCCTGGCATGGATCAAAGCTGGCGAGACATTCAATAATGTCATCTTCACAGACAAATCAACCGTGGCCCTTGAGCAATTTGATAAAAATTGCTACCGAAAAAAAGGAAGAAGGTCAAGCAAGCCAAGTCCCACTCAAAACTACATGTGTGGGGGGCAATTTCTCGCCAGGGACCAGGCCATATTGGATTTTTGATGGTAAATTTGGCTATTTACAAAGCAAAAGGTACATACAATATTGTAGCCTACACCTCATGGACTGTTATGTGTTCCACAATAATTCACTCTTGCCTCCTTTTCAGGTATCATGGCTCAATATTTCTTTGAGGAAGAAAACATCAAGAGATATGCTGGACCCTAGGTCTAGGCTCTGAAGAAAGACTCCAATTAAGCCCTCTTGTTGTTTGTAAAGTCAAATTAAAATGAAGATTATTGTTTAAATGAATTGTTCAACTGGTGTAGGTTTTCTCCATCTGTTGCTGTGCAACACTTGAATAACAAGTTAGCTATATTTCCAGCACCAGCCACTGTTCACCTGCTATTGATGGCGCTGCGGTTGCCACCCATTCTTTTTTCAAATTGAACCTTTATTTAACTAGACAAGTAAGGTAAAAATAAATTCATATTTACAATGAAGGCCTACCCCGGCCAAACCCGGATGACGCTGGGCCAATTGTGCGCCGCCCTATGGCACTCACAATCACGGTCAGATGTGATACAGCCTGAATTCGAACCAGGGACTGTAGTAAAGCCTCTTGCACCAATATGCAGTGCCTTAGACCTCTGCGCCACTCGGGAGCCATGTCCAATATATATTTCAGAACATTAACCGTGTGTAAGTAGAGGTGGAAAGGTAGATAAAAATGATTTGTTGCAAGTTGGGGGGTTCACACCTAGCTGGGCTATTAGACAACTCTTTAGTAAAGGTTGAATAGTTTATTGTTCAGCTAATATCCAATATCCTGCTACGCTTGTTTAAAACTAGTAATAATACTTTCCCCCCTTTCCACGTTAAACATTCCAATGAACACATATGGGCACAGTCGATAGGGTGCTGGACTTCGGGCTAGAATGCTGAGGGTTCAAAACCTGCTCCCTGCATGTTTCATTCCATTATTATGCTGGTCTCAGAGCAAATAGCCTGGATTGTTACTCCAATCTCATTCCTCGCTCTCTTCCACATGTCATTCAGCACACTTGTGGGCGTGCTGGCAGGACATACTGTTTTTTTTCTCTCTGTATATATGAATTACAAATCAGCCTTGACTAAAATCATGTTTCTAGTCTATTGCATAGTTACAATGTGTAATCATTGATGTCCCAGGAGCAGGATTGGTAAACACTGTTGAAGTGTATATCTGTAATACATACATGCAGACACAGCATATTTCAAATAATGAAGTAAACCTGGTATTGGATATGACTGAAAAAAAAACAAATGACTTCCTAATAGCGATTTTTGTAAATTAACTTTATGACTAAAAAATATGCAGAATCATTCATCTCTACATTAATTAACATAATTCTCTCAATTGTACATGTTGTGCTTGACTCGTTATGATGTTATAACTACTTACATTTGCTTATGCCATCTTTGCTGAAGAAAGTCACCAGGGACGGGTGTCTCACGTCAAATTCGTCATTGGAAACACTCGATATGATTGGTCATATAAACACCGTGGGACCCAAATGCATAAGGAGCACTCTAACTCCCCCTTGTGGTGGTCTGGAGCAATGAAGCAGTGACGCTTGGTACCTCTAAGTCCCGCGGTGTAAGCTCACAACTTTTAAAGGAGGAACAACTGTAACTGTATATATGTATATACATATATATATATATATATATTTTCTTTTTGGGGGGGGACAGCAATTTGCACCACTTCTGTAGAACCACCCATATAACGCACTACTTTCGACCAGGGCCCATAGGGCTCCTCACTCGGGGCATGGTGTCATTTGGAACACATCCTCTGACTTTGTAGTGCAGTACTACGTCACTCTTTTTCGCTGTTGTCGACAGGTTTCAGTCCGTCAGTCTGCTCTTTTAACATCGGGCCAGAGCCATAAAGAAGAGAAAAAAAAAGAAAAACATCCTCAAAATGCCCTTTTCCTTCTTGCCCCGGTCCTGGCTGGCCCTTCTTGCCCCGGTCCTGGCTGGCCCTTCTTGCCCCGGTCCTGGCTGGCCCTTCTTGCCCCGGTCCTGGCTGGCCCTTCTTGCTCTGGTCCTGGCTGGCCCTTCTTGCCCCGGTCCTGGCTGGCCCTTCTTGCCCTGGTCCTGGCTGGCCCTTCTTGCCCCGGTCCTGGCTGGCCCTTCTTGCCCCGGTCCTGGCTGGCCCTTCTTGCCCCGGTCCTGGCTGGCCCTTCTTGCCCCGGTCCTGGCTGGCCCTTCTTGCCCCGGTCCTGGCTGGCCCTTCTCAGAAAGACACACAGAAGAATGAGAAAGAAAGTGGACACACAAAATTATTGTGTAAAAATACCTTTTATTGAATTTCCATCATTACAATTGCACACAATCAGTTTGAGCAATCTTTTTTAAAATATTTAATAGAAATTCATTTAGCTCTAAGAAGCAAACAGTCATCAGTCTTTTTTTAAAATCAGAAGCTTTAAAGAAATCAACGTGTAAATGTACTGAGAACTTCACTTCCCCACGGCAGTGGTCACCACGATATGTTGCCACGGTAACCCGGCCCACCCACCCAACATACAATAGAATATATGCCTCCTCGCTCTTCACCATTTCACTTACAGTAGCATTTGAAACCATCTCTGCAAATGTATTTTTTGAAACCAGTCAGCATTGACAATATGGACTCATCCACCCTCCCTCCCCTCTGCATTCACATCATCCCACTCCCACCAAACACAAGCCTGGTTTGAAATCGGATCCCCCACAAAAGAGCACAACACAAGTCAAGCACAGCTGCACGTTCTGTACCTGCAGCCTGGTAAACATTGGCCAGAAGGTTTCCATATTCCAACAAAGTGAGTGTGATGGCTACACAGCTGAGCTTAACAAAGATGGCTACACAGCTCAGCTTAACAAAGATGGCTACACAGCTCACCTTAACAAAGATGGCTACACAGCTCAGCTTAACAAAGATGGCTACACAGCTCAGCTTAACAAAGATGGCTACACAGCCCACCTTAACAAAGATGGCTACACAGCTCAGCTTAACAAAGATGGCTACACAGCTCAGCTTAACAAAGTGAGTGTGATGGCTACACAGCTCAGTTTAACAAAGAACATTTAAGCAAAAATATGTTTGCAATAATGTGTGAAAACAAAAGCATAGTTTTCACACACTTCACAAACACAACACATTTACACATGATATAGTCTGGCAAATGCATAATAGAACAGCAATTCGACTAAATTTACAGCTTCTGAAAAGAGGGCTGTGTGATGTTTGAGTAGAGAAGACAACCGCTGTATTCCAGAAACTAACATTAACAATGGGGAAAGTACAAACTGACAAAGTGGTTTTCATTTCCAAGTTTGGATGGGAAGTCATCATGTCACTGGTTTTATCAGCCATGAGAAGGAAGAGGATGAGGACGATGGCGACAAAAAACAGCATCCTATGATTCTTAGCTTTCAACTTTTCAGACAATGACTCATCCCTACCTGTGACCTGTGACTTTTTAAAATTAATAACCGACTCTCCAATTCCCGAAAGAAGAATTCCCGTTTTACCAATACAAAGTCCCAAAATACACGGCTGGGAAAAACTAAATGGGATAAGTCAGAAACCTGGAAGAATCAGACAGTGGGATATGACAACACACGTGAGGATGGATAGTTGACTGGACATATTTTCCACTGTGACGTCCTGCCACGATGACAAACCCTGGGTGACGATTTCAACAGCAGGTGGGTACTACTAATGAGCACGCAAATAGAACCACCGACTTGAACACACACACACACACACCGACCAACCCACACACACCGACCAACCCACACACGAGAGAGAGGCAGGAAATCATCCTTCCATCATGCACGTCTGGCTCCCTGGGAGAGCCTACTGTGTGTGTGTGTGTGTGTGTGTGTGGCAGACATGACTGGTCTTAGTATCTTCCAGGCGAGTTCAGCTCAGTTCAGAAACAGAGAGGATAAATATAGCACTGCCCTCCAGCTCAGTTCAGGAACAGAGAGGATAAATATAGCACTGCCCTCCAGCTCAGTTCAGGAACAGAGAGGATAAATATAGCACTGCCCTCCAGCTCAGTTCAGGAACAGAGAGGATAAATATAGCACTGCCCTCCAGCTCAGTTCAGGAACAGAGAGGAGAAATATAGCACTGCCCTCCAGCTCAGTTCAGGAACAGAGAGGATAAATATAGCACTGCCCTCCAGCTCAGTTCAGGAACAGAGTGGATAAATATAGCACTGCCCTCCAGCTCAGTTCAGGAACAGAGAGGATAAATATAGCACTGCCCTCCAGCTCAGTTCAGGAAAAGAGAGGATAAATATAGCACTGCCCTCCAGCCTGTCCACTGACTTAGACATGCTCCATAACACACACATCTTATGTTCTTCAATCCTCATGGGGACCTAAAATGTATTTCCATTCAAAATCCTATTTTCCCTAAGAGCTAACCCTAACCTCTCATACTAACCCTAACCCTAACCCTAACCTCTCATACTAACCCTAACCCTAACCTTAACACGTAACCATAACCCTAACCTTAACACGTAACCATAACCCTAACCTTAACACATTACCATAACCCTAACCCTAACACATAACCATAACCCAAACCCTAACCTTAACACGTAACCATAACCCAAACCCTAACCTTAACACGTAACCATAACCTTAACCCTAACCTTAACACGTAACCATAACCCTAACCATAACCCAAACCTCTCATACTAACCCTAACCTTAACACGTAACCATAACCCAAACCTCTCATACTAACCCTAACCTTAACACGTAACCATAACCCAAACCTCTCATACTAACCCTAACCTTAACACGTAACCATAACCCAAACCTCTCATACTAACCCTAACCTTAACACGTAACCATAACCCAAACCTCTCATACTAACCCTAACCTTAACACGTAACCATAACCCTAACCTTAACCCTAACCCTAACCTTAACACGTAACCATAACCCAAACCTCTCATACTAACCCTAACCTTAACACGTAACCATAACCCAAACCTCTCATACTAACCCTAACCACTAAACCTAAAATCTTTTTTTGTCCTCATGGGGATGTGGGAAAATGTTCCCACGAGGGAGAATTATCCTTGTTGGAATAACTGTGTAGTTTAGATATTTACAGGAATCGAATACACCCCCCCCCCCCCCCCCCCCGCACACACGCTACAGTCAGAATAAAACTGAGCACTATCCTCTATCCCCAACAAAAATTCTATATCAACAACTGTACGTGACAAAAATAACAAATAATATATCATATCAATCAACTTCAACAACACTTGAAATCAAACCTCTAGTAAATTCAAACTTGCGAGTGGTTCAGAGGTCTAAGGCACTGCATCTCAGTGCTAGAGGCATCACTACAGACCCTGGTTCGATTTCAAGCTTTATCACAACCGGCTGTTATTGGGAGTCTCATCGGGCGGCGCACAATTGGCCCAGTGTTGTCCAGATTTGGCCGGAGTAGGCAGTCATTGTAAAATAAGAATTTGTTCTTAACTGACTTGCCTAGTTAAATAAAAGGTTAAATAAAAGGTTAAATAAAAGGTTAAATAAAATACATTTAAAAAATAAAAAAACAGTAACCACACAAACTGCCCCTAACATTGGCTGAGCTAAAACTTCCTTTCGCCAAATGCAAGCTGTAGGAAACGGTATATGATGCTAACGATAGATAGACCTAAACAGCATCAAGCAAAGTTCAAATAAAAAGGCTAAAAATTACTGATATGATAACTAGCAGATGGGAACAGCATCACTAACAACCTGAATTCTACTACCAGCCCCATCATCTCTCCAATCAGGGCACAGATCTTGACACACAGAACCAAATATTGCGTGGGCTCTGGCAAGCTGTTTGATAGCAAGAGTCGGTCACAAAGGGATAGGTGGGTACGGACACCATGTCCCTAAATTAGTCTCTCTCTCCTCAGCCTGAACTCATGTGTTCCAGCTCCTTGGCCCACCCAATGAATAAATCAGAGTGATGATGAGGGTGTGTGTGAAGAATAGAGAGGAGACTGGGCCCATTAAGGACCTGGCAAGGACATCCGTGGGTGGCCACACTAAGACTCAGAGCTCTTTCTAGGAAGAGACAGGACAGGAACAGTCTGAGAGACAAGAGTTAAAACATTTTAAAAAATGACAAAAGAATGCAGGGATGATGTGACCAATTCAAAATTGTGGGAGATGGCTTCTGGACCGACCATTAGTTCTAATACTAAAGCAATATATTTTGGTTTCATGACTTGAATCTTATGAGCATATCATCTATCTAATATTATAAAACATTGGACCAGCAGAAGACAGCATCAGTCATGCAACTTTAGAAAAGCCAACAGTGGAACACTGTTCAAAAGAGACGTTGGTCTTTAAGACCTCAGTGGCTTTCAGAAGCTGCAGGGGGAAAACAGCGTCACATTGTGGGTGACCAGACCTTAGCAATCATGTGCGTTGATGGCACAGCATGTACTGTACCACGGTACCTGTCATGCCAAGGGGCAAAGCACAATAGATCCACTACTGTGGAACACAGTAGGTCTGGTAATGGTATGGGCTCTCGGATGGTGGTTGAACGCAGTAGGTCTGGTAATGGTCTGGGCTCTCGGATGGTGGATGAACGCAGTAGGTCTGGTAATGGTCTGGGCTCTTGGATGGTGGTTGAACGCAGTAGGTCTGGTAATGGTCTGGGCTCTTGGATGATGGTTGAACGCAGTAGGTCTGGTGATGGTCTGGGCTCTTGGATGGTGGTTGAACGCAGTAGGTCTGGTAATGGTCTGGGCTCTTGGATGGTGGTTGAACGCAGTAGGTCTGGTGATGGTCTGGGCTCTCCGATGGTGGTTGAACGCAGGGGGTCTGGTAATGTTCTCTCGTTAAGCAACATTGAAATAAGATAGCAAATCATTTGCTAAAAGAACCGTTGAAAGTTTCAAAAGCAGGACACAGACGCACACAAAAAGTGAACTGTGCATTTCACTATTGAAATTAGATTATATTCTGCCTTGCCATTTTCCCGCATCGTAACGTTTACAGTAGTACTTCCATAATAGCAGAGGCTCAGGAGCATCAGCCATCTTGCCAGTCACTCTCAGAAAGCATCGTAACGTTTACAGTAGTACTTCCATCATAGCAGAGGCTCAGGAGCATCAGCCATCTTGCCAGTCACTCTCAGAAAGCATCGTAACGTTTACAGTAGTACTTCCATCATAGCAGAGGCTCAGGAGCATCAGCCATCTTGCCAGTCACTCTCAGAAAGCATCGTAACGTTTACAGTAGTACTTCCATCATAGCAGAGGCTCAGGAGCATCAGCCATCTTGCCAGTCACTCTCAGAAAGCATCGTAACGTTTACAGTAGTACTTCCATAATAGCAGAGGCCCAGTAGCATCAGCCATCTTGCCAGTCACTCTCAGAAAGCATCGCAACGTTTACAGTAGTACTTCCATCATAGCAGAGGCTCAGGAGCATCAGCCATCTTGCCAGTCACTCTCAGAAAGCATCGTAACGTTTACAGTAGTACTTCCATAATAGCAGAGGCTCAGGAGCATCAGCCATCTTGCCAGTCACTCTCAGAAAGCATCGTAACGTTTACAGTAGTACTTCCATCATAGCAGAGGCTCAGGAGCATCAGCCATCTTGCCAGTCACTCTCAGAAAGCATCGTAACGTTTACAGTAGTACTTCCATCATAGCAGAGGCTCAGGAGCATCAGCCATCTTGCCAGTCACTCTCAGAAAGCATCGTAACGTTTACAGTAGTACTTCCATCATAGCAGAGGCTCAGGAGCATCAGCCATCTTGCCAGTCACTCTCAGAAAGCATCGTAACGTTTACAGTAGTACTTCCATAATAGCAGAGGCTCAGGAGCATCAGCCATCTTGCCAGTCACTCTCAGAAAGCATCGTAACGTTTACAGTAGTACTTCCATCATAGCAGAGGCTCAGGAGCATCAGCCATCTTGCCAGTCACTCTCAGAAAGCATCGTAACGTTTACAGTGGTACTTCCATCATGGCAGAGGCTCAGGAGCATCAGCCATCTTGCCAGTCACTCTCAGAAAGCATCGTAACGTTTACAGTGGTACTTCCATCATGGCAGAGGCTCAGGAGCATCAGCCATCTTGCCAGTCACTCTCAGAAAGCATCGTAACGTTTACAGTAGTACTTCCATCATGGCAGAGGATCAGGAGCATCAGCCATCTTGCCAGTCACTCTCAGAAAGCATCGTAACGTTTACAGTAGTACTTCCATCATAGCAGAGGCTCAGGAGCATCAGCCATCTTGCCAGTCACTCTCAGAAAGCATCGTAACGTTTACAGTAGTACTTCCATCATAGCAGAGGCTCAGGAGCATCAGCCATCTTGCCAGTCACTCTCAGAAAGCATCGTAACGTTTACAGTAGTACTTCCATAATAGCAGAGGCTCAGGAGCATCAGCCATCTTGCCAGTCACTCTCAGAAAGCATCGTAACGTTTACAGTAGTACTTCCATCATAGCAGAGGCTCAGGAGCATCAGCCATCTTGCCAGTCACTCTCAGAAAGCATCGTAACGTTTACAGTAGTACTTCCATAATAGCAGAGGCCCAGGAGCATCAGCCATCTTGCCAGTCACTCTCAGAAAGCATCGTAACGTTTACAGTGGTACTTCCATCATAGCAGAGGCTCAGGAGCATCAGCCATCTTGCCAGTCACTCTCAGAAAGCATCGCAACGTTTACAGTAGTACTTCCATCATAGCAGAGGCTCAGGAGCATCAGCCATCTTGCCAGTCACTCTCAGAAAGCATCGTAACGTTTACAGTAGTACTTCCATCATAGCAGAGGCTCAGGAGCATCAGCCATCTTGCCAGTCACTCTCAGAAAGCAGCAGTAGAATAACAGACGTCGACCTCTATACAGTATCAGCCACCACACGAATAACAAGCAACAACCAAGGCTTCCGTCAAACTAGACTACAGTTTCAGAAGTGTTTAATTATTATTATTATTTTTGTTATGTATTTTGAATCTCATGTAAATGAGTTGTATGTGTTTTGACACGACATCGAACTACCACTGCAGACGTCAGACTCTATTCATCCCACAGTTGTGAAACCAAAGACTGACACGACTGACACAATCTAGTAGACTGGGTTCGGTCGGGGTGGAGAGGGGTGAGAGAGGGGTGAGAGAGTATGCTAACAAATACATTTTGAAGCCTATGCAAGTGGTGAGTTAATATGATATTGTAGTCCAAATAGGTCAACTTAATGGTAAAGAAAAATGGGGAGGAGGGTAAGTGTAAAAACAGCTCCATTATAGAACCTATGCAAGCTAGTCGATATGCTCCTGCAGTGTTCAGCAGGTCGAGTAGATTTGATGATTATATAGAGTAATGTGGAGGAGTTAACAGTGAACTAAAGGACTGTACATTATGTTTGCCTCTGGGGGTGTTCTTGAGCCAAAAGGGGCACACCCTAAATATTGTCCATAATTTACCCCATTGGATAGAAAGGGGCACATGCCCGAGTGAATAAAGTGTGGGTGGGGGGGGGGGACTTGCCTTATTGAATACAGAACATCTCGTTTCCCTGGCAACAGGTATTTTGTTTTCTATATTTTTAGAGGCACAGATAAGGCTTGTGTTATAAGTAACTGATTCATTAAAGCATTCTGTCTAGAACGACACCACACACGCACGCACACATACACATACACACATACACACACACACACACACACACGCACATACACGCACACACACATTCACACACACCACACACACACACACACACACGCACACACACACACACACGCGCACACACACCACACACACACCACACACACACACGCACGCACATACACACACACACATTCACACACGCACACACACGCACATACACACA
Organism: Oncorhynchus kisutch; assembly: GCF_002021735.2. Classification (NCBI taxonomy): domain Eukaryota; kingdom Metazoa; phylum Chordata; class Actinopteri; order Salmoniformes; family Salmonidae; genus Oncorhynchus; species Oncorhynchus kisutch. Next base: position 37,491,035 of record NC_034198.2, on the reverse strand, counting down.
GTAAAATAAGACGGTATATTGTTAATACTAAGTTTTCAAAGGGAAAACAGCAGTTAATATATATCAGTATCCTGTATCTCATCAGTATACATAAATGTAAGCTATATAATAATAATAATAAAAATAATAGCAGTATAACTATTAGTCTATTCCAGTTCAACAGTGGGGAAAGTATTGTGACTGGCTCAGAAGTGAAGAATATTCAGGAAGTGACTAGGACCACAACGACCACATATACTTCACTTTAAACCCATGTAACACACATAGAAGGAGCCCACATATAAACACAGACGCACACTCCTCACACACACAGAGACACCGAACACACACACACACACACACACACAGAGACACCGAACACACACACACACAAAGCCCACAATGTGTAGTAGACCTATACATGAGAGAGCAGTTGAGAGCAAAGAGCAGTAACTTCCATTGACAAACCCACTGCACTTCTGAATGAGACCTCAAACCATTACAGACTTGTGTACTGCTGAACCACTGGAGAGTTGACAATCTGAATCTCTCGGTCCTTTCACAGGCGACTTATACCAGTCCCATTCTATATTATATATGTTCTGTACATGCAGTGAATTAGTAAACCAATACAACACATGAGCTTGAGTATAATACAAACATTGAGATTATACATAGATATATTCATATCACTTTCAGTTGGTTTTTTTGTTTTGTTTTTAAAAAACTGTTTTCTGTTTTCTTACATTGGGGTTGAAAATATTTCAGGGGTTGACCAATAGAGACCCACAGTGGAGGTGTCCTAATACCCATGAAACCTAGCGGTCAAACAGGGAAATGGTTCCAATCGTTTTTCAACCATTCATTTATCCCCATTTGGGAGTTTAGAAACACTTAAAATAAGTTTAGCCCGACGTGACGTTATGATAACCATGTAAATATCTCTAGGACAAGATGACTTTCAGATTTAAACAAATGCTTATTAGCATCAAAGCAGACAACACACACATTACAATTCCCTGCTCCTGCACATCAAATAAAATTCAACATAATAATAAATAAATTAAAATACGCCTTTGCTAACAGGTATTGTCCATTTATTGTCAATTTAAAACTTGCACTAGACACTTCACAGAATTGCCCATTTAAAGAAATGTAGCCAATTTATTAATTACTAATATCAGATCATTAATCCAGAGCACAGGCGGCTGGTGTCGCCTTAATTGGGGAGGATGGGTTTATAGTATTGGCTGAAACACAATTAATGGAATGGTATCCAACACATGATTTCTTTTTTTTCTTATTTTTTTCTTTACCCCGTTTTCTCCCCAATTTCATGGTATCCAATTATTTTAGTAGCTACCAAGCCGCACTGCTTCTTAACACAGCGCGCATCCAACCCGGAAGCCAGCCGCACTAATGTGTCGGAGGAAACACCATGGGCCTCGGTTAGCATGTACTGCGCCCGGCCCGCCACAGGAGTCGCTGGTGCGCGATGAGACAAGGACATCCCTTACCAGCCAAACCCTCCCTAACCCGGACGACGCTAGCCCAATTGTGCGTCGCCCCACGGACCTCCCGGTCGCGGCCGGTTACGACAGAGCCTGATGTCACAGCTGCCCTTAACCACTGCGCCACCCGGGAGGCCACATCACATGGTTTTCAACACATGGTTTCCTTGTGTTTGATGCCATTCCAGCCGTTATTATGAGCCTCCCCTCAGCAGCCTCCTGTGATCCAGAGATTCTTACCTTTGCCTCGATTCGGCAGTCCAGATCATCACGACATTTGTAGATCTTTATGATAGCAACATTAGCAGCTAATTAGCATTTCATTTTTTTTTGGGGGGGGGGGGGGGTAGATACAGGCGAATATATTGATGAAAGACACCTCGTCTGACAGAGATTTACAAGGTTATCAAAACATCATGTCACGGTAAGCCTACACCAAACACAACCCTTATTTTAAGTGTTTCTAAAATCCCCAATGGGGAAAAATGAATGGTTGAAAAATGATTGGAACCATTTCCCTGTTTGACCGCTAGGTTTTATGGGTATTATGACTCATGCTGTGGTACTGTATAGGACAGGGCATAATCCACACGCTGCTTAATTCACTAACATTTAACAATGAATGTTTTAGTACTGGGTCTAGTACAGTAACAAGGGTGGGACAAATTTAGAGGTCGAGGAGAGGGGGAAATTACATTTCATACAGATATTATTATACATTTAAATGAATCCAGATTATATATGGGCCGGTGCTCCAATACTGAAAATTCCAGTAATTTCCCCCATCTTGGCCGCCTGCCCATATCTAATATGCAAGGGCCTTAAGTTTAACTCCTCACTCAGTTCCTCTGAGTTCCTCTAATGTCCATCTGCACTGTGCCAAAGGGAAGGGGGTCGGGAACTAGGGAGGGGGTGGAGTCCCGCAGGTAATAGGGTTTGCGATTGGTGCTTTTTTTTGTAGGTCCGCCTCCCCTGTGGTCATTGGTCAGAGCATTGGGTTGGGTTTGATCAGGGCGCTCGTCAGTCCCAGAGGATGACCTTGACAAAGCTAGCCACGTCGGTGTCTAAGGATTCATGGGAGATGAAGAAGGGATGTTGCTGGGATGGAGAGAAGAAACCACAAGAAAAGAAGAGACTGATTTATGCAGAATCAAATATAACATTAAAATAATATCCTCAACAACAGTTTGATATGTAATAAATTGCATTGATTGGATAAAAATCTAAACGTAATGGGGAGATGATGTGTCTCCCGACCCCTCCTGTGTCAGCCTCCAGTATTTATGATGCTATAATTTATGTGTCAGGGGGCGAGGGTCTGTCTGTTATATCTGGAGTATTTCTCCTGTCTTATCCGGTGTCCTGTGTGAATTTAAGTATCTCTAATTCTCTCTCTTTTTCTTTCCTTCTTCTCTCTCTCTCGGAGGACCTGAGCCCTAGGACCATGCTTCAGGACTACCTGGCCTGATGTCTCCTTGCTGTCCCCAGTCCACCGGGCCGTGCTGCTGCTCCAGTTTCAACTGTTCTGCCTGCGGCTATGGAACCCTAACCTGTTCACCGGACGTGCTACCTGTCCCAGACCTGCTGTTTTCAACTCTCTAGAGACAGCAGGAACGGTAGAGATACTCTGAATGATCGGCTATGAAAAGCCAACTGACATTTACTCCTGAGATGCTGACCTGTTGCACCCTCGACAACTACTGTGATTATTATTATTTGACACTGCTATGAACATCTATGAACATTTGAACATCTTGGCCATGTTCTGTTATAATCTCCACCCGGCACAGCCAGAAGAGGACTGACCACCCCCCCAGAGCCTGGTTCCTCTCTAGGTTTCCTCCTAGGTTTTGGCCTTTCTAGGGAGTTTTTCCTAGCCACCGTGCTTCTACACCTGCATTACTTGCTGTTTGGGGTTTTAGGCTGGGTTTCTGTACAGCACTTTGTAACATCAGCTGATGTAAGAAGGGCTTCATAAATACATTTGATTGAAATTTGATTGATCACAAAACATGATGTATCACTGGACTAAGTCTGCCATCTAGTGGTGAAATAATAGTAAATGCAAGAGGACACATTGTGTCCACATAACGGGAGATCTCCTAAATTCAAAACACACTCACCATGAGTTCTGGGTAGTTTGGCCGCTCTTTGGAATTTTTCTTTAAGCTGAGAATGAAAATGGGCAATGAGATAGAAGATTAGATTCGTAATATCTGGTAACGTATCTCCCAGTCCAGGCAGACTGAATGATTGCATCAGCTGCAAGCGAACGTGGAACTGTTAACAGAGTAAAAATAACAGTTGAGAAGAAACGAAAGAGAGAGACAGAGATAAATAAATAAAAATTGTAGTACAGTGTTCAGCATGTGATCTATCCTCCCTTCTGCCATGTGGTAGTTAATTAGCTCAGGGGTAAAAGCAACAAATAAATGCCATGACTGAAACTTAAGTGGATCTCAGATTGATTGTCTGGGGCCAAGTAGACGTCTTCTTACTGAAACTGGCTTTGATTGGTTGTCTGGGGCAAAGTTAACCTCCCCTTTCATCTCAGAATGTCATGACCATCATGCTTTTAGAGAAAGAGGCTAATGTTGTACATATTAAAACTGCGAGATTGCCTAATTCCAGTCCCCTTGCTTAGAGGGTTCGGATCTTCGTCGAGATAATTTATATGTAGAAGGAGTGAAAAGCTCAGTTCTGGTGACTTTTTTTAGAAAGGACATTACACCTCAAAATGTATTAATAAAAAAATTACGCTGACACCATCTAAAGTACAATTTCTATGCATGGCCTATATTATCAGATGTGCTATTAGCAATACGCATGATCAACTTCAGCCTATAACATGCAGCATAATTAGGGTTTATCCATCTGCATTTACCCCATTGGACACATTGAGATTGTCATTATTAAGAATACTAATAACTGTATTATAAATATGAATACATATAATTAATTACTCATTCTTATTCACTCAACATTTTATTTTGGGGATTCTAATTACAAAGTATGTCATTTTCCTTTTAAAGACGCCACTGCCCCTTTAAGAGCTATGTTGTGCAGCTGTGCCTAACGGACACTAACGGAGGAAGTTATTTCTGATTTCGGGCCTGGGTAGAGTAGGGCCTGACTTTGTGGGCCTGGGTAGAGTAGGGCCTGACTTTGTGGGCCTGGGTAGAGTAGGGCCTGACTTTGTGGGCCTAGTTAGAGTAGGGCCTGAACTTTGTGGGCCTGGGTAGAGTAGGGCCTGAACTTTGTGGGCCTGGGTAGAGTAGGGCCTGAACTTTGTGGCCCTGGGTAGAGTAGGGCCTGAACTTTGTGGCCCTGGGTAGAGTAGGGCCTGAACTTTGTGGCCCTGGGTAGAGTAGGGCCTGAACTTTGTGGCCCTGGGTAGAGTAGGGCCTGAACTCTGTGGCCCTGGGTAGAGTAGGGCCTGCACTTTGTGGGCATGGCTAGGGTAGGGCTGAGGCTTTGTGGGCATGAGGGCTGAGAAAATTCATGCCTGTGCAGGGCTCTAGTGTGTATGCCTGATATTGTAGGGTGAGGTAAGAGTATCCCCAATGCCCCATTTTACATGTTTATAAACCACTCTTCCCTTTTAAATGTTTATAGACCCCTCTTCAACAGGAGGATAGTCTCTATTCAAGCCAGAGGAGAGGTTTGCTCAGGTATTCCAATTTCCTATTGTCACATAAACAGTTGAGTCACCGGGGTATAAAACAATGCTGTTGATCCACTTCTGGAAAATCCTGCTTTAACATCTGACCCAGCTGAATTAAACCACAGCTCTATTGGTAAATTATGCCAAAGCCCAGCTAAACGTGGGATAAACATCCTGGTAAGAGATGAATGATGAATACCTGCATGCATGAGTAATAACAGGACTTAAGATTACTTAGAATGTGGATACACAATGTGCAGTATGCGACCAATTATCAAAGAGAGATCAGCACTGGTCAAATGCAGTGCATTACATACGAGAAGCAATAGGTTCCATTTTGGACAGCCGTAAGACCGACAACAACTAGGGCCGACATTGTACATACAACACAACAGACAAAGATAACCGATGAGCAAGGTTCAAACTGTTGGGGAAAATGACATTTATGTTTCTGTACCGTAGATCTACATGTAAAACAAATTCATAACAATTATGGGTTACGGGAAGGGAAAAACACAACATGAGTAGATAGGAAATACTTGGTGTGAAGACCTAACAGTGGACTTAACAGGCTGGTGAGAGTGAATGTTAAGACACTCCACAGAGGGTAGCTTTCGGGAACCTGGGCACATGCATCACATTCAGTCCTGGTCATAAAGGGCTTGTGGTTATTACAACAACATGGGAAACATTGTCAAGAGAAATGGTCTTGTGAGTCTCACTCCAACAAGCTCTCTAGACAGTCCCTAGATGATGTACAGGTAGCCTGGAGGGACTAGATGATGTACAGGTAGCCTGGAGGGACTAGATGATGTACAGTTAGCCTGGAGGGACTAGATGATGTACAGTTAGCCTGGAGGGACTAGATGATGTACAGGTAGCCTGGAGGGACTAGATGATGTACAGGTAGCCTGGAGGGACTAGATGATGTACAGGTAGCCTGGAGGGACTAGATGATGTACAGGTAGCCTGGAGAGACTAGATGATGTACAGGTAGCCTGGAGGGACTAGATTATGAACAGGTAGCCTGGAGGGACTTGATGATGTACAGGTAGCCTGGAGGGACTAGATGATGAACAGGTAGCCTGGAGGGACTAGGTGATGAACAGGTAGCCTGGAGGGACTAGGTGATGTACAGGTAGCCTGGAGGGACTAGATGATGTACAGGTAGCCTGGAGGGACTAGATGATGTACATGTAGCCTGGAGGGACTAGATGATGTACAGGTAGCCTGGAGGGACTAGATGATGAACAGGTAGCCTGGAGGGACTAACTGATGAACAGGTAGCCTGGAGGGACTAACTAGATGATGTATAGGTAGCCTGGAGGGACTAGATGATGAACAGGTAGCCTGGAGGGACTAGATGATGTACATGTAGCCTGGAGGGACTAGATGATGTACAGGTAGCCTGGAGGGACTATATGATGTACAGGTAGCCTCGAGGGACTAGATGATGTACAGGTATCCTGGAGGGACTAGATGATGTACAGGTATCCTGGAGGGACTAGATGACGTACAGGTAGCCTGGAGGGACTAGATGATGAACAGGTAGCCTGGAGTGACTAGATGATGTACAGGTAGCCTGGAGGGTCTAACTAGATGATGAACAGGTAGCCTGGAGGGACTAGATAATGAACAGATAGCCTGGAGGGACTAGGTGATGTACAGGTAGCCTGGAGGGACTAGATGATGAACAGATAGCCTGGAGGGACTAGGTGATGTACAGGTAGCCTGGTCCTAGATCTGTTTCTGATGCCAACTCTAACTGTCGTCTCTGGCATAACAATCATAACAATGACCATAGAGTTGGAAAGACAGCCATAACAGATATAGAACCAGACTAGCTTTACAGGGAGAGGAGAACATACCACAGGGAGGTGAAGTCAACCAACTCAGGGGAGAACTGGTCAGCAGGGAGCTGGGGCGATGGTTCCTCCACCACCTGCTTCAGCTGCTGGAAGGGCGTGCCCCAGGAGTCATAGGGGAACCGCAGGATGGCCAGTTCAATCTGAAGAAGGGGGCACAGGATAATCACAGGGAATAGAGGTCAGGCACCATTGTATTACTGCACATAAAATGCAGAAAATTGAAATAAGATGTACATAAAAGTGTACAATTGGTTTATTATGACCCTGGACAGTGTTACATTACTGAAAACCACCCTAGGCAGTTAGGGAGGACCATCACATTTATTTTAAAAACCAAAACTGTTCTTTGGGTGTGACACAGTTCAGGACGTGCAAATGAGAGCTAGGAATATGTAACAACTCTCCTAATAAAATGTCTAGACACCAGTTAGTCTAGAGCAGAGCCGTAGTGTGTCATCGTGTCTCACACAGAAGGCAGGGCTTTTTCTTGAACATGAAGAAGAACCTGTTCTATATGAACAGCAATGCATTTCAATTCAATAGAACTCTTATCTGCTCACTTAAGGCTATTACTGGCAATGAATACAACGTACTGGTTATATAGTGAAGACATCATTCAGGAAAAATAAAATACAATTATTTCTCTGTAGTTACTGTACCTGACCTTACGGTATCAGAGGTCGCTAGTTTAATGCAGATTTTTTTTCAAATTATTATATATCTTTTTTAAATATACCTACTAGTGTAATAATCACATAACAATTTTGTTATAATAAATTAATCTGCATAAATATTAATAATAAAAAGTTATATAAAATTGAGACTCACCATAGTGATTCCTAAACTCCAAATGTCAGACTTGACATTGTAGCCTTTCTGATTAGTCTCTGGGTTGATCCTCTCCGGCTAGGGGACAGAATGACACACACACACACACACACACACACACACACACATCACTTTAGCGTCGCTAACTGACAGTTGTCCTAGACGACCCAACCTCCTCCGTCATCTGTACCTCTTGAACACACACAGCCCGGTCTGTTCTCTGAGCGTTACCATGGCACCAAAAGACTGCCTCAGTCAATCAAATGGCCCCGTGGACACACTGTTTGGGCACACTGGAGGTTATTAAAAGGGTAGCTAGCATAAACGTTACCACGTGTGACATATGGATTTGCATTAGTAAACACATCAAAAAGGCCCAATGCAAAGTTACCTCTCTTTTCTATTTTTTTTAACATAATTATTAAGATTGACATACTTTTTACCCCTTTTTTCTCCCCAATTTTGTGGTATTGAATTGGTAGTTACAGTCTTGTCCCATCGCTGCAATTCCCGTACAGACTCGGGTGAGGTGAAGGTCGAGAGCCGTGCATCCTCAGAAACACGAGCCTGTCAAGCCGCACTGCTTCTTGACACGCTACTTGCTAAACCCGGAAGTCAGGCGCACCAATGTGTCGGAGGAAACACGGCACAACCGGCGACCGTCTCAGCCACTAGAGCGCGATGGGAAGAGGACTTCCCGGCCGGCCAAACCCTCCCCTAACCGGGACGACGCTGGGCCAATTGTGCACCGCCTCATGGGTCTCCCAGTTGCAGCCAGCTGCGACACAGCCCAGGATCGAACCAGGATCTGTAGTGCGATGCAGTGCCTTAGACCGCTGCGCCTCTCGGGAAGCAAAACCTATCCAAATTCTGAAGCATGCTGAAGGAAAATGTTTTTCAGGGGTGTGATGTAATATGGAGGACTGGCAAGCCAGCCTATTCCCTATAATGTAAACTCCAGCAGAAATATCTTCAAATGTAGAACTTCAAATTAAACCAAATCGTTTCCACTGATGACTACAGGTTTTAGTTTAATTTTCAGACAACTTAGAAGCAAATACTTTATGAATGTATCAATACAAATCAACTGGCAAGGTTGCTAGCCAACTAGCCTGCTAACGTTAGCCCTACTAGCTGTGCATGAGTCAGCCATTTGCTATCAACAACTAGCTTACAGCTGCATTAAAGAAAACCAAAGTTTTGAAAATAGATAACACCATCTAACCAGTTATCAAAGAATGTTAGCTATATGCAGCAAGCTAGCCAGCCAGCTAACGTCAGCTATTTAGCCAACTAGCTATTAGCCTAGCCAACAACCATGGTTATGGTCGGCAAGCTAGAGCCCAACTACTGAAGACCAGCTAGAACACAACTAAAACATAACCGCAGATTAGAAGCAAAAAGAGATAGCGAACTAAAATGTAATATAAATGTAGAGCAGACTAACAGATTTGATGGCTGGGGCCCATCCTGGTAAAACTTTGAAAAAAGTACAGGCTGAGGTAGCTACCAAAGCGAGGGGGAGGAGGGCGCCTCGCCGGGCCGATGGAGTCAGGGAAACCCAAAATTGATAGATTCCAGATGTCCATCAGCTAGCGCGCTAGCACTAAGTCAAGGTGGAAAAAAATTACAAAAACTGTCGTAGCCTACTTCAGAGTCCATGCCGAAAAGTTGACAAAACAGAAAGGAGAACAGACGAGGTACTACACAATTAGAGCAAGCAGGTATGATTTTCTCTTTCGTTTTTAGCCCGCGGCAAGAAGGTACCAACACCTGCCATGCTAACGAGTTCCCACTAGATAATATCACAGCCACAACCACCCACACAACCGCTCACCCACAACCACCCACGCCCACACAACCACTCACCCACAACCACCCACCCCCACACAACCGCTCACCGCCATGTAGGGCTTGCAGCCTGCGTCCATGGTCTTGGCCACAGAGTCCACAAGGTAACCACTGATCCCAAAGTCACACATCTTCACCTGCCCTTGGGTGTTGATCAATATGTTGGATGGCTTCACATCTGAGTTGAGAGAGTGAGAGAGTGAGAGAGTGAGAGAGAGTGAAGGAGTGAGTGAGAGATTGAGAGTGAGAGAGAGAGAGAGAGTGAGAGAGTGAGAGAGAGTGAAAGAGTGAGTGAGAGATTGAGAGTGAGAGAGAGAGAGTTGAGAGAGTGAGAGAGAAAACAAAACAGAGAAATAGAGATGGAAGTGAAAGTCAGTTAGTCCAATGCAGACCTATTGTACAACATCTTTTAAAGTGATTTCCTTAGCCTCAGGAACATAACTACGATATAGTGTATCTGTCTCGCTCAACACAGCCCACAAAACACATCTGTAAAAATGCTATGTAAAATGCTGTTTCAAGTAACATCGTGGTTTTTGTTACATCGCAAACGGATGTGGCAGGTTCCCCGCTAAAGCTTCCAGATTTAAAAAGATGGACACTAGTGCAAACTGTTGTAAGGTGTACCCAAGCGGGAGATATACTGTACATACCGTATATAAAACATTCTATTTAACTCTGTGCTTGTTCTTACCTCGGTGGATGACTGACAGATTGCTGTGCAGATGTTCCAGAGCCTTCACTGTCTGTAACGAGGGAGGTTGGAACATTAGAACAGAACACAAGGTTGGAACATGAGAACAGAACACAAGGTTGGAACATGAGAACAGAACACAAGGTTGGAACATGAGAACAGAACACAAGGTTGGAACATGAGAACAGAACAGACATATCAGCAACTGGAGAAGGATATCACCATGGGGAATGCAGGTCTAACTTCCCAGACATACCCATTGGTTTGCATCTAGTATTTATTCATTCTAAGTATATTAAACATCTAGCATGAATTCAGTAATTTAGTATTATAACAGCCTCTTGGTCGAGAGACTGGCAATATGTTAATATACTGAACAAAAATATAAATGCAACATGTAAAATGTTGGTCTCATGTTTCATGAGCTGAAATAAAAGATCCCAGAACATTTTCATTCGCACAAAAAGCTTATTTCTGTCTAATGTTGTGCACAAATTGTTTTACATCCCTGTTAGTGAACATTTCTCCTTTGCCAAAATAATCCATCCACCTGACAGGTGTGGCATATCAAGAAGCTGATTAAACAGCATGATCATTACACAGGTGAACCTTGTCCTAGGGACAACAAAAGACCACTCTAAAATGTGCAGTTTTGTCAAACAACACAATGCCACAGATGTCTCAAGTTTTGAGGGAACGTGCAATTGGCATGCTGACTGCAGGAATGTCCACCAGAGCTGTTGCCAGATAATTTAATGTTCATTTCACTACCATAAGCCACCTCCAATGTCATTTTAGAGAATTTGACAGTACATCCAACCGGCCTCACAACCACAGACCACCTATAACCGTGCCAGCCCAGGACCTCCACAACCGACTTTGTCACCTGCGGGATCGTCTGAGACCAGCCAGCCAGACAGCTGATGAAACTGTGGGTTTGCACAACCAAATCATTTCTGCACAAACTGTCAGAAACCGTCTCAGGGAAGCTCATCTGTGTGCTCGTCGTTCTCCCCAGGGTCTTGACCAGACTGCTGTTCGGCGTCGTAACTGACTTCAGTGGGCCAATGCTCACCTTCGATGGCCACTGGCACACTGGAGATGTGTGCTCTTCACAGCTGAATCCCGGTTTCAACTGTACCGGGAAGCTGTTGTGTGGGTGAGCGGAATACTGATGTCAACGTTGTGAACAAAGTGCTCCATAGTAGTGGTGGGGTTATGGTATGGGCAGGAATAAGTTAAGGACAACGAACACAATTGCATTTCAGTGATGGACATTTTAATGAGATTGTCGTGCCATTCATCACCTCATGTTTCTGCATGATAATGCACGGCCCCATGTCGCAAGGATCAATTCCTGGAAGCTGAAAATGTCCCGGTTCTTCCATGGCCTGCACACGTCACCCATTGAGCATGTTTGGGATGCTCTGGATAGACGTGTACGATAGCATGTTCCAGTTCCCGCCAATGTCCAGTAACTTCGCACAGTCATTGAAGAGGAGTGGACAACATTCCACAGGCCACAATCAATAGCCTTATCAACTCTATGCGAAGGAGATGTGTCGCACAGCATGAGGCAAATGATGGTCGACTAGTTTTCTGATTCACGCCCAAACTTTAAAAATTGTTTTTTATGTATCTGTCACGAACATATGCATATCTGTATTCCCACTCATGTGAAATCCATTGATTAGGGCCTACATAGAGGGCCTACATAGAGGGCCTACATAGAGGGCCTACACATTGACAAAAGGCCATACATAGAATTGTGTATGTGGGGTACAGAGATGGGTTGGTCATTCAAAAATCATGTTAACACTATTATTGAACATTATTATTGTTTTTAATAACCTGCCTAGGGACTGCGGTTGAAAATTAGCCGGCTAGCTAAAACCGACACTTTTACTGAAGAGTTGATTAATGCGCATTGTCCCTGTAAAAATAAAATAAAATAAATCAATACATTTCAGCTTTTCATTTGTAAATATTCTGAATATCATAATTACACTTTGACATTATGGGGTATTATATGTTTAGGTTAATGACAAAAAAAAAATCTAAAATGTATCCATTTTAAATTCAGGCTGTAATACAACAAAATGTGGAAAAAGTCAAGGGGTGTGAATACTTTCTGAAAGCAGGAATACTTTTCTGTTAGGAAAATTTGGCGTCAGACAAGTGACCAGAAGATTTTTCAATTTATCAAACATTTTGAGAAATTTACCAGTCATCCATATGCACTGGGTAAGTAATCCATTAGGCCGTCCACCAACAAAAACCACCACCACCATCAATAAACAAGGGATATTGACCAAATGAGACACATTTACGTGTCCTTAAAAACAGCCTATAACTAATTACAAAAACACTATTCTTTGTGTTTTTATCTGCAGCATATGCAAAACGTTATAGCCTATTGTCGGAGATTTGAGCACTAAACGCATCAGGGCATTGCATGCATAGGCCTATTTCTATTTATTATGGATCCCCATTAGCTGCCTCCAAGGCAGCAGCTACTCTTACTTGGGTCCGGGTTATACATTTTTTTTTAAACATTACAATACATTCATTACATAATTCACAACACGCCCATACTTCACTACCACATATCTACAATTCTAAATTAATGTGTACGTGTGTGTGTATAGTGCGTATGTTATCATGTGTGTGTATGCATGTGTCTATGTTTGTGCTACTTCACAGTCCCCGCCGTTCCATAAGGTGTATTTTTACCTGCTTTTTAAATCTGATTTTACTGCTTGCATCAGTTACCTGATGGGGAATGGAGTTCCATGTAGTCATGGCTCTAAGTAGTACTGTGCACCTCCCATAGTCTGTTCTGGACTTGGGACTGTGAAGAGACCTCTGGTGGCATGTCTTGTGGGGTATGAATGGGTGTCTGAGCTGTGTGGTAGTATTTTTAAACAGACAGCTCGATACCTTCAGCTTGTCAACACCTCTTACAAAAACAAGTAATGAGGAAGTCAGTCTCTTCCACTTTGAGCCATGAGAGAATCACATGCATGTCATTAATGTCAGCTCTCTGTGTACTTTTAAGGGCCAGCCGTGCTGCCCTGTCCTGAGCCAACTGCAATTTTCCCTAGTCCCTCTTTGTGGCATCTGACCACACGACCGAACAGTAGTCCAGGTGCGACAAAACCAGGGGCTGTAGGACCTGCCTTGTCTATAGTGTTGTTTAGAAGGCAGAGCATCGCTTTATTATAGACAGACTTCTCCCCATGTTAGCTACTGTTGTATCAATATGTTTTGACCATGACAGTTTACAATCCAGGGTTACACCAAGCAGTTTAGTCACCTCAACTTGCTCAATTTGCACATTATTCACTACAAGATGCATTTGAGGTTTAGTGTTTAGTGGATGATTTGTACCAAATACAATGCTTTTAGTTTTGGAAATATTTAGGACTAACTTATTCCTTGCTACCCATTCCGAAACTAACAGCAGCTCTTTGTTAAGTGTTGCAGTCATTTCAGTTGCTGTAGTAACTAACGTGTATAGTGTTGAGTCATCTGCATACCTTACACACCGGCCTTACTCAAAGCCAGTGGCATGTTGTTAGTAAAGACTGAGAAAAGCAAGGGGCCTAAACAGCTACCCTGGGGAATTCCAGCTTTGACCTGGATTATGTTTGAGAGGTTTCCATTAAAAGAACACCCTTTCTGTTCTATTATACAAGTAACTCTTTATCCACATCATAGCAGGGGGGGGTAAAGCCAAAACACATACGTTTTTCCAGCAGCAGACTATGATCAATAATGTCAAAAGCTGCACTGAAGTCTACCAAGACAGCCACCACACTCTTTGTATCGTCAATTTCTCTCAGCCAATCATCAGTAATTTGAGTAAGTGACGTGCATATTTTTTCCTGAAGGTTACTAACAGTTGGTAAAAGGCTGATTGGTCGGTTATTTGAGCCTGTAAAGGTGGCTTTTCTTAAGCTTCCTTCCAGGCCTGAGGGCACACACTTTCTAGTAGGCTTAAATTGAAGATATGGCAAATAGGAGTGGCAATATTGTCTGCTATGATCCTCTAATTTTCCATCAAGATTGTCAGACAGTGGCTTATTGTCAGACAGTGGCTCATCAGTGGCTTATTGTTGATAGACAGCAATATTTTTCTCACCTTTTCCACTTCAAGGAATTCAAAAGTACAATTTTTGTCTTTCATAATTTGGTCAGATATACTTGGATGTGTAGTGTCAGTGTCTGTTGTTGACATGCCATTGATATGTTTGCTTATCTTGCCAATGAAAAAGTCACATTTAAGCAGTTTGCAATATCAGTGGGCTTTGTGATAAATGAGCCATCTGATTCAATGAATGATGGCGCCGAGTTGGCTTTTATCCCCAGAATTTCATTTAAGGTGCCCCAAAGCTTTTTACTATCAGTCTTGATATCATTTATCTTTGTTTCATTGTATAGTTTATTTTTATTTAGCTTAGTCACATGATTTCTTAATTTGCAGTACGTTTGCCAGTTGGACTCCCAGTTGGGCTACCAGTCTTATATGCCATACTTTTTGCCCCATCCCTCTCAACCATACAATTTTTCAATTCCTTAACAATCCAAGGGGATTATGATATTCAGATTTAACAGTTTTTACAATCATTTTCTTAATGGTTCAGGCTTATTATTAACTGGAATAAGCAATTTCATAAATGTGTCAAGTGCAGCGTCTGGTTGCTCCTCATTACACACCACAGACCAGCAAGTATTCTTTACATCAACAACATATGAACCACTACAAAACATAATGCATGACCTCTTATATACTATAATTAGGCCCAGCCTTCGGAACTTTGGTTTTCCTAGATATGGCTACTATATTGGCTATTATATTGGCTATATGGCTATTATATTGTGATGACTACATCCTATGGATTTGGATACTGCTTTAAAGCACATTTCTGCAGTAAAGAGGTGATCAATACATGTTGATGATTTCATTCCTGTGCTGTTTGTAAATACCCTGGTAGGTTGGCTGACCACCTGAACCAGGTTGCAGGCACTGGTTACAGTTAGATTTTTTTTTCTTGAGTGGGCAGCTTGATGAGAGCCAGTCAATATTTGACATAGGCCTCCAATGTATTATATTAATATATACAGTACCAGACAAATTTGGACACACCTACTCATTCAAGGGTTTTTCTTTATTTTTACTACTTTCTACATTGTAGAATAATAGAAGACCTCAAAACTATGAAATAACACACAAAATCGTGTAGTAATAAAAAAAATCTACATATTTTATATTTAAGATTATTCAAAGTAGTCACCCTTTGCCTTGACAGCTTTTCACACTTGGCATTCTCTCAACCAGCTTCATGAGGTAATCACCTGGAATGCATTTCAATTAACAGGTGTGCCTTGTTAAAAGTTCATATGTGGAATTGCTTTACTTCTTAACGCGTTTGAGCCAATCAGTTGTGTTGTGACAAGGTAGGGGTGGTATACAGAAGATAGCCAGCCGTATTTGGTAAAAGACCAAGTCCATATTATGGCAAAACAGCTCAAATAAGCAAAAAGAAGCGACATGAAGGTCAGTCAAAGCGGAAAATGTAAATAACTTTAAAAGTTTCAAGTTCATATTATGATGAAACTGGCTTTCATGAGGACCATCACAGGAAAGGAAGACCCAGAGTTACCTCTGCTGCAGATTTCTGAGTTACCAGTCTCAGAAATTGCAGCCCAAATAAATGCTTCACGGAGTTCAAGTAACAGATACATCAACATCAACTGTTCAGAGGAGACTGCATGAATCAGGCCTTCATGGTTGAATTGCTGCAAAGAAACCACTACTAAAAGACACTGTTACGCTTCCCAGTTTCTGCGTTGTGGGTTTGTATGTGTGTGTATTTCAGGAAATGGCTTCCTGGAATCCTAAATCAGCTGATTGGTCGGCCCCATCACTAATTGGAGCTCTGACCCCTCCCTCTCATCAGGGGAAACGGCTGTCTCTTCAATTACCAACTCCTTCTCCAGCTTGATAAAAGCCAGTGTTCCTCCCTCAGGGAGGAGAGTGTCGTTTTATGTCCTGTGTTGGTTGTTGGTCAGTACAAGTTTTGTTGATATTATTTTGTAGCCGCTCCATCAGAGGTATGTGTCTGTCAATATGACTTAGTGTTTTTGGTTGTTGAAATTGTTCACTTAAAGTATTGGTAATTATTCTGTTTCATTTGTTCCGGGGGGAAGGGGAACGCACCTTGGGAGTGTTTAGGCAAGAGGCCTGCGGGAATACATAACCCGTAGTATTGAATCTGTCTATGCACACTAGGTAAGACCTGGGCGTACCACCCTGTATTTTGGTTAGCGCACCAGTTGGTGCTAAAGGTTAGGTAAGAAGGGAAGGCAGGTAAGGTGGGAGAGGGGACACTTAACTTTTACTACTTTTCCTTTGGTTCCGTCCAGCCCCTTTTCCCCATATTACTGTGTTAAGGAATAATACATTCTGTAAATTGTATTTTTCTCTGCCTCTGTCGTCCTTCCCCACACCTACGATCAAACTGTTTTTTTCACTGCTCGGGAGTTGAGCTGTAGCAGGGTGTTGCATTCCCTCCTCCAAGAAGGGTACGTAACAGATAAGAGACTTGATTGGGCCAAGAAACACGTACAATGGACATTAAACCGGTGGAAATCTGTTCTTTGGTCTGTTGAGACCAAATTTGAAATTTTGGGATCCAACTGCCGTGTCTTTGAGACGCAGAGTAGGTGATCTCTGCATTTGTGGCTCCCACTGAATTATGGAGGAGGTGTGATAGTGTCACCAGCAAAGTACCCCCAAACCGTCTACTTTATTTAGAATTCAAGGCACACTTAACCAGCATGGATACAACATTTTGCAGCGATACGCCATCCCATCTGGTTTGGGCTTACAGGTTGACTGCGCTGCAAAATAAATTCAGAAATCTGTTATTCAATTATTGCGCACGCCAACGACGTCTGTGTTGCCAAGGGCTAAAATAGATGTCAGTTCTATTTCTGACGCAGATCGCGCTCCAAGTTCTGCCTCTCCCATCTCCTCATTGGTTTATAGAAGCAGGTACCCACGTGCCATCTCCTCATTGGTTATACCCACGTGGGTGACTGAAAGATGAACAAAGTCAGTGGCTGTAATGCACTTAATTTATGAAAGTTGCCAATTGCAATATAAAGTCAAGAGAAGAAAAGGCCTGGAAGGAGGAGACATGATTAGAAATGATTTGGTTGACCGTTTTGTGTGGATTAATTGGCGGAGTAGAGAACCTTCTGCATTTCAAGTAAAATAACAACTCAATGTTTATATCCCAGGACAAATTAGCTAGCAACAGCAAGCTAGCTAAAAAGGACAAATTAGCTAGCAAGTGCAAGCTACTTACCTAGCTAAATTGCCATAAATGTTCAATGCTTTTTGACCTGTCCCCAAATTAACCTGTTCGGGATAGGGGGCAGCATTTTTACATTTGGATGAAAAGCATGCCCAGAGTAAAATGCTTGCTACTCAGTCCCAGTTGCTAATATATGCATATTATTAGTAGATTTGGATAGAAAACACAAGTTTCTAAAACTGTCTGTGAGTATAACAGAATGCATATGGCAGATGAAAACCTGAGAAAAATCCAACCAGGAAGTGGGAAATCTGAGGTTTGTAGTTTTTCAACTCTTGGCCTATCGAATACAGTGTCTGAGGTCATATTGCACTTCCTAAGGCTTCCACTAGATGACAGTCTTTAGAACCTTGTTTGCTGCTTCTACTGTGAAGTGGGGGTGAATGAGAGAGGATTGAGTAAGGTCTCTCCCATGAGCTGACCTTGCACGTTCACGTGAGAGTGAGCTTGAGTTTCTGAAGACAAAGGAATTCTCCGGTTGGAAGATTTATGTTAAAAACATCCTAAAGATTGATTCTATACTTCGTTTGACATGTTTCTACGGACTGTAACGGAACTTTTTGACTTTTCGTCTGCACCTTGTAATCGCGAGTCGTGAATTTGGATGACTGTGCTAAACGCGCAAACAAAAAGGAGGTATTTGGACATAAAGATGAACTTTAGCTAACAAATCAAACATTTATTGTGGAACTGGGATTCCTGGGAGTGCATTCTGATGAAGATCAAAGGTAAGTGACTATTTATAATGCTATTTCTGACACCAACATGGCGGATATCTGTTTGGCTTGATTTGTTGTCTGAGCGCCGTACTCAGATTATTGCATGGTTTGCTTTTTCCGTAAAGTGTTTTTGAAATCTGACACAGCGGTTGCATTAAGGAGAAGTATATATTTAATTCTGTGAATAACACCTTTTTATCAATGTTTATTATGAGTATTTCTGTAAATTGATGTGGCTCTGTGCAAATTCACGGGATGTTTTGGAGGCAAAGCCAAACGTAAACTGAGGTTTTTGGATATAAACATGAACTTTGTCGAATATAAAACACATAACATACATGTATTGTGTAACATGTTCTCCCGGGAGTGTCATCTGATGAAGATCATCAAAGGTTAGTGATTAATTTTCTCTATTTCTGCTTTTTGTGACTCCTCTCTTTGGTTGGAAAATGCCTGTATGCTTTCTGTGACTAGTTGCTGACCTAACATAATGATATGTTCTGCTTTCGCCGAAAAGTATTATTGAAATCGGACACGGTGGTTGGATTAACGAGAAGTTTCTTTAAAATGGTGTCTAATACTTGTGTGTTTGAGAAATTAGAATTATGAGATTTCTGTTGATTGAATTTGGCGCACTGCAACTTCATTGGCTGTTGGCGAGGGGTTCCGCTTTCCCAGACAGGTTAATATAATTGATTTTGTTTTGATATTTTAACCTGCATGTCGTGATCGTTTGGTGGTGGGGGACTAAATAAATGTATGCACGATGGCGCACAGCCAGTTTGGGTTCCGTGTCCCTCTAACATTTGTTTATCAACTGGACAATGACCCAACACACCTCCAGGCTGTAAAGGGGCTACTTGACAAAGAAGGAGAGTGATGGAGTGCTGCATCAGATGACCCCGGCCTCCACAATCACCTGACCTCAACCAAATTGAGATGAGTTGAACTGCAGAGTGACGGAAAAGCGGCCAACAAGTGCACAGCATATGTGCGAACTCCTTCAAGACTGTTGAAAAAAGCATTTCCTGTGAAGCTGGTTTAGAGAATGTATAACTGTCATCAAGGCAAAGGGTGGCTACTTTGAAGAATCTCAAATATAAAATATTTTTGATTAACCCTTTTGGTTACTACATAGTTGATGTCTTCTATTATTCTACAATGTAGAAAAGATAAATAAAACCTTTGCTTGAGTAGGTGTCCAGACTTTTGACTGGTACTGTATATATAAAAAGCTTAGGCCTACCCCAGACAGGGAGAGAGCTATGCCACAACACCAACATTAATTTCTTTATCAGATAGGCTGTGTCTGCATAAGTGTTCATCTCCTTTGCTGTGACACCATAAATAAGCTCGGGTGCAACCAATTGCCTTCAGAAGTCAAATAATTAGTTGAATGGAGTCCACCTGTGTGCAGTTAGTCACATGATCTCATAAGCACCTGTGTGTTAGAGAACCTAATCAGCATGAAGCTCAAAACAAGTCAGAAGTTCTGGAGAAGCACCAATCAGGGTCGGGTTCTAAAAACTTTGAACATCCACTGTTAAATCCATTATTTAAAAAAATGGAAAGAATATGGCACAACTGTGACTCTGCCTAGAGAAGGCCCTGCACCAAAGGTCAGTGGCCGGGTAAGGAGGGCATTCGTCAGAGAAACAACCAAGAGGCAACTCTGAAGGAGCTGGAGAGATCCACAGCTGAGATGGGGGGGGGAAACTGTACATGGGACAACTATTACCTGGGCTTTTTAGAAGAGTGAGAATAAAGCTGTAAAATATATATATTTTTGACAAAAGACATGTGGAAAAAGTTCTCTGGTCAGCCAAGACTGCTTATCGCCCTGAACACCATCCCCATGGTGAAGCGTGGTGGCAGCATCATTTTATGAAGATGCTTGTCATCGGCAGGGACTGGGAAACTGATCAGGTTTGAGGGCAAATCCAGGGAAATTCTAGAGGAAAACCTGTTTCAGTCTGCAAGAGGCCTGCGACTGTGGCGGAGGTTCACCTTCTAGCAGGACAATGACCCTACACACACAGCCAAAGCTACACTGCAGTGGTTTAAAAACAACAACCTGAATGTCTTTGAATAGCTCAGTCAATGCCCAAACCTAAATCCAATTGAGAATCTGACAAATTGCTGTTCACCAACGGTGCCCATCCAACTAAACCGAGCTTGAGCAATTTTGTTAAGAATAGACCAAATATTGCAGTATCCAGATGTGCAAAGCTGATAGACTTACCCAAAGACTCACAGCTGTAATCGCTGCCAAAGGTGCTTCTACCAAGTATTGAATCAGGGGGCCGAACACTACTGCAACCAACACTTTTTTTTCTTCTTTTCACTTTGGTGTCAAACATATTTGCACCTCCAAGGTTTTAAGTATATATTGTGTTAAAACCTGGAATTGAAAAGTATAATTTGGTATTTTTAACATTTAATTTACACATTAAAATGTGGAAAAGTCTAAGTGGGGTGAATACTTGTGTATGTTTACAGGAGGCTAATTCATTAATTTTCAATTAGATTTTTTTTTTTTTAAAGATGAGAATTATATTGTTAGATTTATAGGAGTAAATCCGGTGCTTCCAAGTTCACCTGTCAGTTTGCGGGCCGGTGCGCATTGCCTTTGTATCATAGGCCTGCAGTATAATAGGCTAATAGCCACACCAAACCTTAACTTTATTAGGATAATATCAAAAGTAAGAAGCGTTAAGTCAAGCAATTGTTTATAGGGAAAATGAGCAGGATATTATACTGTGTCAAACACAACATTACAGTTGGAACTTCATTTCATTCAGAAAATGGCTCAACAGAATGAAACAGAAGACTTGTGAATTGGTTTAAACTTCAACAGGTTATATTGCAGCAATTACCTTAAAGGCTAGTGACCCCCGTATCCAATAGGTTAATGAAAATGTACCTACAGAAAGCTGAGAACATCCTCTCCCCATCTGCGACTAAAATGGTCACAGTCTGGAGCCCTGCCTTGTAGGCATATGCTAACTTTAATTTTAATACTTTTGTTATACTTCAAATTAAAAAGGCCTCCATCTTCACGATTAACAGTAGCCTAGGCCAAGGCTCCTCTCTCGCGTTCTCGCTCTCCTCAGCAGCTGGACACCACTGGACACTTTGGCCGGGCTACAATTTTATTGATCAGCTTTTCATTTATTTAAAAAAATTGTCACAAAGCCGGCATTTAACCGGCTAACGGAAACCCAGTCCTACAGAACACATGTAATATTCCGCTTGGTCTCTAGGCTGAATGATGTGACATAGTTAGTCCTATTTACACGAGGAAAGGAAGTGAGGAAGTAGTCCTACTCACCGAGACGGCCATCTTTCCCAGGATATCTTCAGGGATGGTCATGCCTTTTTCTATCACCTGCTTATAGAACTTGTCCAGAGAGGTGTCCATCAGCTCCATACAGATCCACACATCACCCTGGGAACACAGGTACAACATGAGAAGGTCAGATTGGGGTGAGAGTTTAAGGGTTAAGGAGATGGGGTGGGAGGTGTGGGGGGGGGTACTGAGATGGAGAAAGTGGTGGTGGGAATGGAAAAAGGGGGCTATGGAGAAAGCGGTAGAGGGAACGATTGGAAAAACAGAACCACATTCCAGACACACAGATTGGCTAACAGGAAGGAGCTTTTTCCAATGTGCTCCGCTGCAGATGCATATCCTGTGGAACACTCTCTTCTCTACGAGTGGTAGGTAATTACATCCGGCAAGATCAGGAATTCTTTATTTGTTTATCTTGACTACAACATACACCGCTCTATCATCTGACGTCTCTACGTGAGGAAAAGGGGGTCACGGTACCTGTGTCTGGATGGCAGCCCAGTCCTACAGTACAATGTCATGTGTAAATCAGAAAGTCTTGTGTTCCACATGACCAAAAGTATGTGGACACCCGCTAGTTGAACATCTCATTCCATTAATATGGAGTTGGTCCCTGCCCCTTTGCTGCTATAACAGCCTCCACTCTTCTGGTACATTGCAGGGGGTACTTGCTTCCATTCAGCCACAAGAGCATTATTGAGGTCGGCACTGATGTTGGGCAATTGGGCCTGGAAATTAGACCTGGCTTGCAGTCCGCTTTCCAATTCATCCCAAAGATGTTCGGTGGGGTTGAGGTCAGGGATCTGTGCAGGCCAGTCAAGTTCTTCCACACCGATCTCAACCAACCATTTAAGTATGGACCTCACTTTCCTGTTTCAGCATGACAATGTCCCAATGCAAAAGGCCTTCCCCAAACTGTTGCCACAAAGTTGGAAGAACAGAATCGTCTAGAATGTCATTGTATGCTGTAGCGTTAAGATTTCCATTCACTG
The DNA here is from genome assembly GCF_002021735.2 of Oncorhynchus kisutch. Taxonomy (NCBI): domain Eukaryota; kingdom Metazoa; phylum Chordata; class Actinopteri; order Salmoniformes; family Salmonidae; genus Oncorhynchus; species Oncorhynchus kisutch. Next base: position 37,468,195 of record NC_034198.2, on the reverse strand, counting down.
GAACTAAGGAGCCTAGCCTGAACCATGAAAAACAGCCCCAGACCATTATTCCTCCTCCACCAACTTTACATATGCATTGGAGCAGGTAGTGTTCTCCTGGCATCCACCAAACCCAGATTCATCTGTTGGACTGCCAGATAGTGAAGCGTGATTCATCTCTCCAGAGTCCAATGGCGGCGAGCTTTACGCCACTACAGCCAATGTCACTTGGTGATCTTAGGTTTGTTGCTTCCAGAGGCAGTTTGGAACTCGGTAGCGAGTGTTGCAAGCGGCCCCGTTCTGTGAGCTTGTGTGGCCTACCACTTCTCAGTTGAGCCGTTGTTGCTCCTCAACGTTTCCACTTCACAATAACGGCACTTACAGTTGACCGGAGCAGCTCTAACAGGACAGAAACCTGATGAACTGACTTGTTGGAAAGGTGGCATCTTATGACGGTGCCACGTTGAAAGTCAATGAGCTCTTCAGTACGGCCGTTCTACTTCCAATGTTTGTCTATGGAGATTGCATGGCTAATGTGCTTGAATTTATACACCGGTCAGCAACAGGTGTGGCTGAAATAGCAGAATCCACTCATTTGAATGGGTGTCCACATATTTTTGTATATAGTGTAGAAATGAAGAGGACTAAGTTAGTTGCTAAATAACTGCCTCTGAACATACAAGATGCAGTCAAATATATAGGCACCCATGATTCACAATTACTTCTAAAATAAGTTGAAATTAAAACATTTAAAAACTTCACATTTTGTTTGATATACAACTGATCAAAACTGAAATTAAGGTTTTGCACTTAAGTCAAAAATGGCATGGACAAAATTATTCAGCGAGTGATTCTTGGAAAGTATCATTTATCCTACTCTTTGTAAATTGCAGGTGCCTACTGGGTAAAAAAAGAACCAACTAGTTTGGAAAATATAAAAAATTTAAAATTTAAAAAACTGTTGCACTCCACTGTAAAGTGTACGGGTACCGATATGTTTGACAGCAATCTTTACAAGGCTGTGTCCTCCGACATCTCTGTAAAGACATTGGAGGAAGCCTATGTTTAACATAGTAATGAACAAGACCAGCAGCAGAGGAAAACAAAGAGGAGTAGCTGTTGTCACGAACAACAGGGATCCAAAAACACAATTAATACACTCCACCTAAAGATTGTCCATTGTAGGCTTTTGTACTTTAGAAAAAACAAGACATAAGTATTATTATTTCATTGTAAAAAAAAAAGCTAGTATTTTTATAAAGAAGCTGGCTACCTCTCTGAAGAGTGCGCCGTAGAAGGTGACTGTGTAGAAGCAGTCTACTGTCCTCATAGAGATGTCCAGGTCCATCAACAGTCTCTTCTGTTCCTGGGTGTTCACTGTGGCACGGATCCTCTAGGGTGGGTGGGAGGGAAAAGGACATCAAATCCATCCATCCAACCTACTTATTACATCAACAGCTGTCACCACAGCTGTTTGCAACAGGCAGCCCAATTCTGATCTCTTGCGACAATTGTTGGCATAAGAGTTGATCTGATTGGTCAAAAGACCAAATAGTGGGGAAATATACCAGAATTGGCCTGCCTGTGTAAATAAAGCCAAAGTGCTTAGCTATAGTAACCCGACTAAGGCCGCGTTTACACATGCAGCCTAATTCTGATATTTTTCCACTAATTGGTCTTTTGACCTATCATCTTAGCTCTTTTGCCAATAACTAGGCAAAATATCAGAATTGGGCTGCCTGTGTAAACGTAGCCCTAGATCCCCTTAAAGAGATCAGTTACAGCATCAAATCTCTCATACCTTGACTGCCATGATCAGGCCACTGGGCATGTGCCTCATCTTGTCCACCACGCCGTAGGCCCCTCTCCCCAGCTCGCCAATCTGCTCCAGGTCATCTGCCTTCACCACAAAGTTCTGCTCAGCACCGGTAGAGAGGGGAGAGATGCGTGTCAGGCTCGACAGTGACAGATCAAACATGAATGGGTGACACGATGTAATAAGGAAGAAAGAACATGTATCTCCCTCCCTTGATGTAATCACTAAACACAAATTGAGCAGGGTAAAAAGATGAGTCACTAGAGTTCCTTGTTTTTTTTTGTGTTTTTTTTACCCAATCCTCATCTCGTGAAAACAAAAACAGTAACAGAGAGCGAAAAGCACAAAAGAAAAAAACTATGTCTAATCTCCCAACAACAGTGTCATTCTGACCGGGGGTACTCCTCTTTGTCTGAGAGTGGCTCGGAGCTATGTCTTTGTTTAAGTAACTACTCTAACCAACAGTTTCTAATCAACAGGGAAAGCATTGGATATGGTAAGGGGGTTGAGTCGAAAGACACTGCAAATTACCCCTTTTTCATCTAAACTACTGGTTCCAGTAAAGAATGGGAACTTCTGTCCTTTCTCACTTCATACAACAACTAAATCAATGGTTGCCACGACCTTTGACTTCAGGCTAAATTATGAGAGGGAAAAAAAGCCAGCATTTTTACCAATGAAAAATTCCACTTATTTGATAAGTTTATAAAATAAATACTTTCACTGCCCGCCAGGAAGATAAACACATTCCAGTCTGCCCTACAATCAGCCAAGCTTTCATCTTTCTACATCCAAAGCACAGAGAGAATCTTACTCAACCTAATGCTGCGTTCAGACTGAGGGACGCAAAAACCGTCATACCAGTCGGCACAGTGGGACAAGAAAGAAGAGGACGGTACAAAAAGCAGCCCGACAGCAAAGAGTTTTTATAACTAACCCAAGATCGATTGGAAACGACAGGCTCTGGTCTGAGCATATGAATCATAGTGGGCAGAACAAGCAAGGAGGTGGGCGGAGTCAAGCACGAGTTAGTGAGATCCTATTGGCGCATTCTAGCATTTATTTGCATGTGTCCATTAGAGAACGCCTACTCTGAAGTTCACGTGTGTATTAACTCAATTCGCCACTGCACTCCTTATAAACAAAGCCAATTTTTTGGCTGTCACATTTATCACATCCAGTGAAATATCTGTCTAATTGTTCCATTTATTTTTATTTTTTATTTTATTTAACTAGGCAAGTCAGTTAAGAACAAATTCTTATTTTCAATGACTGCCTAGGAACAGTGGGTTAACTGCTTGTTCAGGGGCAGAACAACAGATTTGTACCTTGTCAGCTCGGGGGTTTGAGCTTGCAACCTTCCGGTTACTAGTCCAACTCTCTAACCACTAGGCTACGCTGCCGCCCCATCTGTCATGAAGGTTTGCGTTGTTATGGTGATTTCAGTAAACAACACCCGGTAGAAAACAACACTACGGCAGATGGCAAAAGTTGACATTTTTGAACTCCCCGCCAGCCTCAACGGCATTTACCGTCACGCTCTCACTGAAAACATTTACCGTCACGCTCTCACTGAAAACATTTACCGTCACGCTCTCACTGAAAACATTTACCGTCACGCTCTCACTGAAAACATTTGCCGTCACGCTCTCACTGAAAACATTTGCCGTTTACCTCGTACCGTCTAAACACAGTATACATAAGGTTACAACTACACCCAGATGTCAAACCCGAAGTTTGTGCTTCAGTTTCAAATAAAGGTTTTAGTCGGAGGAACGTGTGAGGAAGAAACACAGTGGTAAACGAAAGGTAAGAATGTGAGAGAGTAAACTACACTGACCAGTTCAGTGAACATGAATAAGATGTGGTAAGTAGTACCTTCTCTCCAATGGTCACACAAGCTTTCGAATCCAAATCTCTTGGGGGTCTGAAAAGTAATCAAACAGTTGTTAGGATATAAAAAACGTTATGTACATAAAACTGCATGCATTAATTCATTAAGATTTCAAAATGTTCTGGGGGGAAAAAAACTACATGCGCTCTTTTAATTTATGGATAAAAAAACGTGCCTGTTTTAAGTGCAATATTTTGTCACTAAAAGATACTCGACTATGCATATAATTGGCAGCATTGGAAAGAAAACACTCTGACGTTTCCAAAACTGCAAAGATATTATCTGTGAGTGCCACAGAACTCATGCTACAGGCGAAACCAAGATGAAACTTCAACCAGGAAATGGGCAGAGTTTTTGAAGCTCTGTTTTCCATTGTATCCTTATATGGCTGTGAATGCGCCGGGAATGAGCCTGCCCTTTCTATCGTTTCTCCAAGGTGTCTGCAGCATTGTGACGTATTTGTAGGCATATCATTGGAAGATTGGCCATAAGAGACTACATTTACCAGGGGTCCGCCCGGTGTCCTTTGTCTAAATTGGTGCGTAATCTACAAGCTGCACGCAGTCATCCAGTGATTGAGAGGAGAGAGGAGGCTTTCAACGAACGATATATCATGAAGAGATATGTGAAAAACCCCTTGAGGATAGATTCTAAACAACTTTTACCATGTTTCAGTCGATATTAATTATGGAGTTAATTTGGAAAAAAGTTTGGCGTTTTGAAGACTGAATTTTCGGGTTTTTTTGGTAGCCAAACGTGACGCACCAAACGGAGCAATTTCTCCTAAACAAATAATCTTTCAGGAAAAACTGAGCATTTGCTATCTAACTGAGAGTCTCCTCATTGAAAACATCTGAAGTTCTTCAAAGGTAATGATTTTATTTGAATGATTTTCTGGTTTTTGTGAAAATGTTGCCCGCTAATGCTAACGCTAAATGCTACGCTAGCTGCGCTAGCTGTTACACAAATGCTTGTTTTGCAATGGTTGAGAAGCATATTTTGAAAATCTGAGATGACAGTGTTGTTAACAAAAGGCTAAGCTTGAGAGCTAGCATATTCATTTCATTTCATTTGCGATTTTCATGAATAGATAACGTTGCGTTATGGTAATGAGCTTGAGGCTGTATTCACGATCCCGGATCCGGGATGGCTCGACGCAAGAAGTTTATTGTAAGAAACAGTGTTTGTCTTGAGTTATCATCATGACACTGAAATGATGCTAGGAACAATATTCACTGGCACATTGCGCTAAAGACATCCGTTTGTGAACCACTTATTGGTGAACACATCCAAACGGTAATCTCTAACTAGCCTCCTCTCTCCTTATTGGGAGGAAATGGAGCCGTCACTGACATCTTTAGGATCATCATGTTGATTAAGCAGCCTCATATCCGTCTTAAAATGCCTCAAAGCAAACCAGGATAACACTTTATATTTAAAAGAGAAGGTTGTGCAATATATGTCCATAAATTTAACAATGTAGATTGGTGATATTCCATCTAAAAAATTTAAAAAGTCTTCATGCATAAGTTTATAATAATGGAAATATATGTATCATTAACTCATACCAACAAACAATACATTGCGGCTTTGACGTCAAGAGCAGGGTACACGGTTTAACGGTAGGCATGTTTGGTCTATTGGGGGAAAAAAAGTTGGACCACTTGGGGCAGAATGTCTCAGGGAAATCCCTTGAGCTTCAGTCTCACTTCGTCCCAAAGAATTACGATGGCTACCAACAGTGGAAGACTGGATTCAACATGAATCTGAGGCTAGTAAAAAGGGGTTCTGTGCCCACAGTCTATACAGGCTCCAAGTCCACTGACACCACCTGTGTTACAGCACGATAGTGGGCGGCTTAGGTCATGGAGGCGACTCGGTAAGTAGGCACTAGAGTGCGCAAAGAGTTTTGTAATTACACTAGTAACAACGTGATAATAAAAAGGTAATAGAATTGTTCCATAGTAGGTAGGGGCGTAACAGTTCACCAAACCCGCGGTTTGGTATGTAATTGCGGTTTTAGGGGGGCACGGTTAGATTTGGTACAGTGGGAAAATAAAATGGCGACAGTTACTGTAGTTTTTGGGGGGGTGGTACAACAATATTTTTGGTTATGGAAAATATATTTCACAGCGGTTTAGATGGTAAAATGATTCTCTACACTATACTAGTTTATTTTGTCACAAACTGAAATTAGGCAAACTATTAAGAGTTTTAGCAACCAGGAAATGGCGGAGCAATTTCTGCATAGTGCAACTTTAATTTATGTGCCCACCAGTAAGATCCTTGGTTAGTTGTGCTTCTATAGTGTACATGTGATTGCAGAGTTTGCCGAACAAAATCACCACGGGATTGATGCAAATAATCGCGATATCATTCTGCCAGATATCCATAGTCTACTTTGTAGTTAACATTTAAAATGAGAAGGTTTTTGAGAAAGGCTTTCCATCTACCAGAATAGGTAGCATGTCATATCATTATATCATATCATTAGCATCATGCTGACGTCTACATGGTGGCGGACAAACACGAAAACAAAGATGGACGCATTCCCGCTCCCAACGGGTCTTCAGGAAGTTGAACGAAAATACAAATCACTGACGCATTTTATTAACATCTCTTATCATCTCAGGGAAAATCAATTAATTATCTCAGAAATGCTAAATATTTAGTTGATTTCCTACTAACTCTTCTACTGGGAAACCAAAATGTTCCCAAGCTGGAGATTTTTAAATGATCATGGAGTATCCTCCTGGTTTATTCACTCGACCACTCAGCATCATACAGAACTAGCTCCCGGCTGCGCCTCACAAAATGACCGTCTGAAATGTGGCAATTAAGATTTGAATTTTGATCACAATGTGCGCATAGGCTCTAGTTGTTTTAACAGAATAGCATACAAAGTTTTATCAGCTCAGATTTACTAAAGACCCATACAACACAGTGTAGGCACAGCCTCTCGGCCTAGTGATTTATTCATTTGGGTGTATTCATTTGGGTTCACAGTGCAGACCAAAGCGTGGTTCCTGTACTGAATGGTTTGGTACAAATACATGTACCATTTCTACTTTAGTGACTGGATTGTACTTGTATTGTGTTGGAGGTGATTTTGTAATTACACAAGGTGAATAATATGTAAATATGTCAAGATGTAAATGTAAAGATGTAAAGATGTAAATGTAAAGATGTAAAGATGTAAAGATGTAAATGTAAAGATGTAAATGTAAAGATGTAAATGTAAAGATGTAAATGTAAAGATGTAAAGATGTAAAGATGTAAAGATGTAAATGTCAAGATGTAAAGATGTAAATGTCAAGATGTAAAGATGTAAATGTAAAGATGTAAATGTCAAGATGTAAAGATGTAAATGTCAAGATGTAAAGATGTAAATGTCAAGATGTAAAGATGTAAATGTCAAGATGTAAAGATGATATTAAAGAGTGAAAGCCTTACGTAGCAGCAGCAGCAGGAGGCTGCTCAAACACTTCCTTGGAGAGCTTGAGCCCAGGCTTCCTCTTACCTGAAAGGAGAGAATTGACAGCAGTGAACAACTGGTAGAACAATACAATTATACACCAACACATACACCTGAAGACAGCAATTCACATTCAACAAAGTTAGAAAGGCGGTTTGGATGATCTGAATTGTAAAAGTGAAGTTTCTTCCCGAGTTTTTAAAATGTTACTTCTAGTCATCTCAGATGTCTCATCCTGCAGTGTATTTCCAGGGCCTGAGTCCAGCAGCCCGTCAGACACTTACGGTTGGATGCGGTGAGTAACTCCAGAACCTAATTAACAGGCCGCTGCGAGTACGAGCAGCAAGAGGAGATATGTCTGCAGCGTTGGAGCACCGTGAGTTAGAGCTCTCTACATCCGGGAGGTACAGCGCTGAACCAGTGGAAGGTTGAACGGCTCCATGCCACAGGGCATTACGGACACTCCTGAGGGTGTGAGTGACAGGTTGCCGTCGCCGACAAAGAGTGTGTGTGTGGTTCACCAGAGCATCTGGATCACACCTCCCCTGACTGGATCACAGCAGCTAGTGCTTCCACACAGACCTGGGTTCAAGTACAATTTCAAAATCATGTCATGTACTTTAGCTGTGCTTGACAGAGCTTGCCACAGAACCAATAGAAAATCCCACAAGTGGAAACCACGCCCACCTGGTACTCCAGGCAGACTAAAGCAAACGCTCAATATATTCAAAAAGATCTCAAATAGTATTTTTAATCCTGCTCACTCACACAGCAGAGCTACACAGACACGCCCAGACATACTTACTAGGTGACGTCCACCACCTGGCTATGGGCGGTGGTGGCGTCACCTAGTAAGTACATAGATCTTTAAAGTGGAGGGAGTATACTCATTCCTCCCAGGAGGAGGGAGGAAGCATATTTGCTATTGTTTTCTTTTGGCTTGATCGGAATGTTTGGGAGCGTGAGGAACTGTTTCAAGTAACTGAACATACCGTACGTATTTGTGAGAATGCTATGCACATTGCACGCACACACACACACACACACACAGCAGTACTCGATGGTAAACATACCTGACAATGCAACGTCTGTGCTATGATGTACTGCAGGTGCAGTTCTAGTAAGCCATGATAAAGATACTCAGTCAATAAACTCAACTAGAATTATTTACATTTTTTAAGAAAGTCTATTTTCTATTTTATCAGGATCCCCATTAACTGGAAAACATTCATTCCGTCACACACACACACAACCATACTGATCGAAACCGCACAGACACACACAGTGCCACCATCATCTCTCTGCGCCACTGTACTGTCACCATGGCCTCTCAATGCCTCAGGATTTCCACTTTCCAAAGAAGCTTTGTGGCACCAAAATGTCACTTTGGGCCCCTCCCGCACGCATTAACACAGACAACAATAGCATCTGCAAACCGACACGAGTCTTCTAATAGGCCTAAGTCTATGACTGTTTGAATGGAAATTAACCAAACCACAAAGGAGTTCTACTCTACCAACTGCAGGTTTCAGAATGTAAAAATAGGAGTTCGCTGCTCCATTCAACACCCGGGTGTATTCAGTGATGTAGAATGTTTTACATTCATTTTATTTCTAGAGCTGACAAACGATGCATTGATCTGAACGCTTTGCTTTACATCCTCTTGGACAAGAGCTTAGCGCTTCCCACTGCTTCCTCAAATAGTACTGTGACATTTTTATTTGATTAACTAGACAAGTCAGTTAAAAACAAATTCTTATTTACAATGACGGCCTAGGAACAGTGGGTTAACTGCCTAGTTCAGGGAAAGAACGACAGATTTATACCTTGTCAGCTCGGGGAATTTGATCTTGCAACCTTTCGGTTACTAGTCCAACACTCTAACCACTAGGCTACCTGCCGCACATTACCACGGCTTTGCCAAAATAAAGAACTGGTGAGTGGTTATTAACATGACTGAGCACCAGGCACCACATTCATCAAGCTTTTTCCATGACTAGACTATGCATGTCAATGCCAGGCAGGCTGGCAAGGGACTCGCTCTCCAGTTCATTACAAGGACTTTGCCAAAACAAAGAACTGGTTAAGCACCACCAAGCTTTCTCCATGAATATGCATGCCATTCTGCCAGGCTGGCAGGGTATGCCACAGGCAGGCTCTCTAACCGTTTCATTACCAACACTTTTCCAAAATAAAGAAAATCGGTGAGTGGCCATGGCTGAGTACCAGTTTCCCCAGGCTATCTCCATGACTATGCATGCCATGCTGCTAAGGCAGACAGGGGATTCAGCACAACTCCACAGTCTTCAACCTCCAAGTCTCTGGCTCGATGGGATGAAACAAGACGCGGCACACTCTGCGAAGACTCTGACAGACTCTGCGAAGACGACAGCTTCCATCTCCAGTCCACAGACACAGTCCCCTGAGGTCCCTGCTGCATGCACATCACACACTGACTTAACAGCTTACCTATACTGTAGGCTACACATTCATTTCACATTTGCATGCATGAGAGATGGGAGACATGTAAGCCAAGGGCAGAAACTCATAATGATAGAAAGAGACAGTCATGCACTGAGCTGCATGCCAAAGAATCACCGTTGCATTCACTCACACAGTCACGCAACATGTTAAAAAGTGGTTGGATCAGACCCAGGGTCATTTCCAAATGGCACCCAATTCCATATAGAATCCACTACTTTTGACCAAAGCCCTAGAAAGAGAATAGGGCACCATTTGTGATGCAGACTTTGGCGGATTTCTCCAGAAAGGAAAATCACAAGGGACAGAACCTGCGGCTGATCAAAAAAAGAGACCCGTGAGAAAACAAGTTTTGATTAAGTCATCGAGATAAAAAAATTAAAAAGTGCTGACAACATATTGGCTCACCTTTTACAGCTGAGCTGCGCAAAAATAATATTGCTATATTGTCCAAAATAATATTGCTATATTGTCCAAAATAATATTGCGCTAGGCCTATATTGTCATAAATAAATATCCTAATATGTAATGGATATATTTTTTTTCCACTAATCAATAAATTATATAATTTAGAGTGTACAGGGCACGAATAAGCTAATAGGCTGCATTGTCTGTCCTGAGCCAATATAATATTTTCATCTCAAAAACATGTCTTCTTCAACAGACCTTCCTAACATTACAATTCTTGTGTCACATATTTTCACAACTGTGAGAGGAAATGATTGCAAGCTATGAAAATACAGTCGTTGTTTTAGTTATTCCGTACAATTCCAAATTTAAAAAATTACATAGTCTCCCCTTTAGGCTTTTTACTCGCTGATCTCAGCATTCGATGTAGCTTTGTTTTGCAATGCAACCTAACTAAAAGTAGTACAGCATTCCCAGTGATTTGCAGCACATGGGTTGAAGACAAGTATGTTGTGAGATGCCAGCAAGAGGTCACAGGAGAAAAACTCTCTCTCAAAGATTTAGCGTCAGGGGTGAAGACGGCACAACTAAAATACCAGCGAGAGGTACTGAAGCCAAAGAAAAGAAGAAGTCTTTGCCCTGCTGTCTTTGCCTCACCTAATGTTAACATGAAATACCACCAACCAAGCAGGTCTTGTAATTGGTTTCCTTCAGCATGAAACTAAGCCAGAGGAAACATGTCCTGTCAGAGACGGCATGCTAACAGCCAGGAGACTATGCCAGAGCGATCTGTGCTGAAACCAAGGAGGCCTCAGGGTGAGTGCTTTGAGCACTGTGAATCTGGAGCAAAAGCTTCAGTGTGAGAGTGCAGCCAGACAGGCCCATGTCCAGCCATGCTGATAATAAACCCAGGATGGCATTCAAAGCAGGCAGAACCAACCAACCAGCTCATTCTCACTCTTCCAAACCCACACACACACGCATGCCGGGAATTCCAACAATCCCAAAAGTCCCTCAATGGAATTACACAGACCCAGAGGAAGAAAGATGAATCAGACATCCGCGAGAGGGATGGCAGGAAGGCGAGAGGGAGTGAGGGAACGAGAGATGGGGGCGGGGGGGGGGGGGGGCAGCCATGGAGTGGAAAAGAGAAACAGGGCCAGGGCAAAGAAATGGAGACAGAGAGATGGGATGAAAATAACTCTTCTTGAGCCTGCGGCTGTTATGCCACTTCTGACCGTCCTGGCAGTCTGAGACACCATACACTTTCAAAGATGTCAGATCCATATGGATCCATTAGGTTACAGTTGTTATATTATGAAGCTCTTTTGGGAACCATGTCTTCCCCAGCAGTCACATGGCGATACACTTCCTACACGGTTGGGATTGACTTAAACGATACTGACGGCAGTGCTCTGCGTGCTGAGGGTATCAGCTCCAGGTCACGGCAGAGCACAGTCCTGCGTAAGTAGCGGTCAACTAGGTCGGCAGCTAACTTCACCTCCATGACTACAACATGAGATCACTGCTCAACTATGGGGGTATGCGATCTTCAGATCCTATTTAGTACACCTGGTTTAAGACCACATCTGCAAGAGTACGAAGAATGGGCCAAGACAATAGTAAGATCAAGTGGATAACTTATCAATTAAGGGAAGCCCCACTGTAACAGTTGTTGGCCTGGTAGCAGCCTAACATGAGCTAGCATTATTTAGGATTCCAAGCGTTACAGCCTGCTAACTCTCTCATAACATATTGTCACAGGATGTAGGCCTACCAGGATGGTTGAGTTGGCCAGGCTTCAGCAGGATGTAGGCCTGCCGGCTTGGTTGAGTTGGCCAGGCTTCAGTAGGATGTTGGCCTACCAGGCTGGTTGAGTTGGCCCGGCTTCAGCAGGATGTAGGCCTCCCAGCCTGGTTGAGTTGGCCAAGCTTCAGCAGGATGTAGACCTACCGGCCTGGTTAAGTTGGCCAGGCTTCAGCAGGATGTAGGCCTACCAGGCTGGTTGAGTTGGCCAGGCTTCAGTAGGATGTTGACCTACCAGGCTGGTTGAGTTGGCCAGGCCTCAGCAGGATGTAGGCCTACCGGCCTGGTTGAGTTGGCCAGGCTTCAGCAGGATGTAGGCCTACCGGCCTGGTTGAGTTGGCCACGCTTCAGCAGGATGTAGGCCTACTGGCCTGGTTGAGTTGGCCCGGCTTCAGCAGGATGTAGGCCTACCGGCCTGGTTAAGTTGGCAAGGCTTCAGCAGGATGTAGGTCTGCCGGCTTGGTTGAGTTGGCCAGGCTTCAGCAGGATGTAGGACCGACTGGCCTGGTTGAGTTGGCCAGGCTTCAGCAGAATGTAGGACCTACTGGCCTGGTTGAATTGGCCAAGCTTCAGCAGGATGTCAGCCTACCGGCCTGGTTGAGTTGGCCAGGCTTCAGCAGGATATAGGACCTACTGGCCTGGTTGAATTGGCCAGGCTTCAGCAGGATGTAGGCCTACCGACCTGGTTGAATTGGCTGGATGTGAGGGGTGTTACAGTCCAGGTAGAAGAAAATAAAATAAATTAAATTGGTCCCCGAGATTAGATGACACAATCTGTGGAACTGCAGGGCCATTTCATTCCAGTTACTTACAGTTGAAGGTGGAAGTTTACATAGATTTAGGTTGGAGTCATTAAAACTTGTTTTTCCAACCACTCCACAAATTTCTTGTTAACAAACTATAGTTTTGGCAAGTCGGTTAGGACATCTACTTTGTGCCTGACACGTAATTTTTCCAACAATTGTTTACAGACAGATTATTTCACTGTATCACAATTCTACACATTAAGTTGACTGTGCCTTTAAATAGCGTGGAAAATTCCAGAAAATTATGTAATGGCTTTAGAAGCTTCTGATAGGCTAATTGACATAATTTGAGTCAATTAGATGTATTTCAAGGACTACCTTCAAACCCAGTGTCCCTTTGCTTGACATCACGGGAAAAACAAAAGAAATCAGCCAAGACCACAGGAAAAAAATGGTAGACCTCCACAAGTCTGGTTCATCCTTGGGAGAAATTTCCAAATGCCTGAAGTTACCACGTTCATCTGTACAAATAATAGTACGCAAGTATAAACACCATGGGACCACGCAGCCGTCATACCGCTCAGGAAGGAGACGCGTTCTGTCTCCTAGAGATGAACGTACTTTGTTGCAAAAAGTCAATCACAGAACAATCAATCACAGAACAACAGCAAAGGACCTTGTGAAGATGGAGGAGGAAACAGGTACAAAGTATCTACATCCACAGTAAAATGAGTCCTATATCAACATAGCCTGAAAGGCCGCTCAGCAAGGAAGAAGCCACTGCTCAAAAACCGCAATAAAAAAGCCAGACTACGGTTTGCAACTGCACATGGGGACAAAGATCGTACTCTGGTCTGATGAAACAAAAATAGAACTGTTTGGCCATAATGACCATCGTTATGTTTGGAGGAAAAATGGGGACACTTGCAAGCCGAAGAACACCATCCCGACCGTGAAGCACGGGGATGGCAGCATCATGTTGTGGGGGTGCTTTGCTGCAGGAGGGACTGGTGCACTTCACAAAATAGATTGCATCATGAGAAAGGAAAATGATGTGGATATATTGAAGCAACATCTCAAGACATCAGTCAGGAAGTTAAAGCTTGGTTGCAAATGTGTCTTCCAAATGGACAATGACCTCCAGTATACTTACAAAGTTGTGGCAAAATGGCTTAAGGACAACAAAGTCAAGCTATTGGAGTGGCCATCATAAAGCCCTGACCTCAATCCTTTTTGAAAATGTGTGGGCAGAACATTAAAAAGCATGTACGAGCAAGGTGGCCTACAAACCTGACTCAGTTACACCAGCTCTGTCAGGAGGAATGGGACAAAAAAAAGTTAAACAATTTAAATGCTACAAAATACTAATTGAGTGTATGTAAACTTCTGACCCACTGTGAATGTGATGAAAGAAATTAAAGCTGAAATAAATCACTACTATTATTCTGACATTTCACATTCTTAAAATAAAGTGGTGATCCTAACTGACCTAAGACAGGAAATATTTACTGTGATTAAATGTCAGGAATTGTGAAAAACTGAGTTTAAATGTTTTTGGCTAAGGTGTATGTAAACCTCCGACTTCAACTGTATATGGTGCCAAGTGGACCAGGTGACGCCCTGTTTTATTCAACAATACACCCACACACACCACAAGTGGCTGGAGAGTCGAGAGAGAGATGTTTACGTAGCACATGGGGATGTGTGAAACGAACTCCTGAACCTATAGTGTCCACACCTGCATCAGCGAATAGTTTGCTTTTTTTTGCGTGGCACCAACTGGTAAGACGTTTCAGGAGGTCATAGGTGCTAGGAAGGCAGGAAGTCCTGGGTTTGAGCCTTGGTGTGAGCCGAAGCAGGAAGTCACTGTGCTCGCTAAGTAAGCAGCCTGACAGCCATTACCTTTATAAAACCCTAGCAGGAAGTCGCTGTTCTCGCTAAGTAAGCAGCCTGACATCCATTACCTTTATAAAACCCTAACAGGTGTGTTGTTAACGTGCGAGTACAGCGACTTCCTGCTTCGGCTCACACCGAGGCTCAAACCCAGGACTTCCTGCCTTCCTAGCACCTATGACCTTCCTCCTGAAACCTATGACCACCAGCTCTCTTTACCTTGGTTTAACATAATTAAAAGCACTTCCTATTCAAATCCAGGAACTTTCCACAATCACCATTTAAAAACGTGCATCAAAATGTCTTGTCTATTTACCTCCAGACAGCTTGTCTGTCCCACATCCAGAGTACTGTCATAGCGTTCCAAATGGCACCCTATTCCCTATATAGTACACAGATTTTCCCTAAGTAGTGCACTATGTAGGGAATAGGGTTCCATTTGGGATGCAAGGACTGTGGGATAGCATGCCATGCGATGAGATGTACTCTCGGTGGTAACCGGAGAGCAGTAATTTGCAAGTCATCAAGCTTTCTTTTCCTCAGTGTGCTAGCTGGGGGGGGGGGGGTTAAGAGAGATCACTTTATTGGTCAATTGCACACAAGGTCCAACTGGTAATCAGGCAGGGGGCAGCTAAGTGCACTGCCACCCGAATGCTTTAATATCAAAACACCTTTGATCCAGCCATGATGACAATGGCTAGGCCTATTAATTGCATTCAGCAGAGCCGGGGTGCCAAAGTTCACCCTCTATCTTGATAGGTTTAAACAGGCAGGCCAATTCTGATCTTTTAAGACTAATTGGTCTTTGGACCAATCAGATCAGCTCTTGCCAATAATTGGGCAAAAGATCCAAATTGGGATGCATGTGTCAACGCAGCCATAGAGGAACCAAGAAATGTTGTTTCAGACACGTGACATTGATTTACTAAAACATACATTAACTCTACAGCCCTTCAGGACACACCAAATCAATTTTCCCTAAAACGGCCCTTCAAGAAATGAAAAGGTTAAATAAAAACAATTGTAGGATTATAGTTGCAGGGAGGGAGATTATGCCAGGAGAAATGCATGCAAAAGGTGTCAGCCGCGTCAATGCCGTGTAGGGAAAGGAGCTGCTTGCTTATTCAGGGATGAGGTTTCCAGATGAATGTTAGGATTCAGCTGTGACGCGTTTAATGTATTATTTTAACATGCACGACATGCAGTCAACCTAAGCTACAGAGTAGATGCAGACTTCTTCCCCTTCCCCTTTGAGATCAGGGAGAGAGGGAATACACTGCTGGAGACCTGCTGTGATCGCATTCACCGTGGGGTGGCTGGCTCCAGGCAGGATGAATGAAGATGAGACTAGATTTATGCTCCTATCAGAGAGCTCCAGCACAGAGAGAGTCACAGAGAGCTCCAGCACAGAGAGAGTCACAGAGAGCTCCAGCACAGAGTCACAGAGAGCTCCAGCACAGAGAGAGTCACAGAGAGCTCCAGCACAGAGAGCTCCAGCACAGAGAGAGTCACAGAGAGCTCCAGCACAGAGAGAGTCACAGAGAGCTCCAGCACAGAGTCACAGAGAGCTCCAGCACAGAGAGAGTCACAGAGAGCTCCAGCACAGAGAGAGTCACAGAGAGCTCCAGCACAGAGAGTCACAGAGAGCTCCAGCACAGAGAGTCACAGAGAGCTCCAGCACAGAGTCAGAGAGCTCCAGCACAGAGAGTCACAGAGAGCTCCAGCACAGAGAGAGTCACAGAGAGCTCCAGCACAGAGTCACAGAGAGCTCCAGCACAGAGAGAGTCACAGAGAGCTCCAGCACAGAGTCACAGAGAGCTCCAGCACAGAGTCACAGAGAGCTCCAGCACAGAGAGAGTCACAGAGAGCTCCAGCACAGAGAGCTCCAGCACAGACAGAGTCACAGAGAGCTCCAGCACAGAGAGTCACAGAGAGCTCCAGCACAGAGAGTCACAGAGAGCTCCAGCACAGAGTCAGAGAGCTCCAGCACAGAGAGAGTCACAGAGAGCTCCAGCACAGAGAGAGTCACAGAGAGCTCCAGCACAGAGTCACAGAGAGCTCCAGCACAGAGAGAGTCACAGAGAGCTCCAGCACAGAGAGCTCCAGCACAGAGAGTCACAGAGAGCTCCAGCACAGAGAGAGTCACAGAGAGCTCCAGCACAGAGTCACAGAGAGCTCCAGCACAGAGAGAGTCACAGAGAGCTCCAGCACAGAGAGCTCCAGCACAGAGAGAGTCACAGAGAGCTCCAGCACAGAGTCACAGAGAGCTCCAGCACAGAGTCACAGAGAGCTCCAGCACAGAGAGAGTCACAGAGAGCTCCAGCACAGAGAGAGTCACAGAGAGCTCCAGCACAGAGAGTCACAGAGAGCTCCAGCACAGAGAGAGTCACAGAGAGCTCCAGCACAGAGAGAGTCACAGAGAGCTCCAGCACAGAGTCACAGAGAGCTCCAGCACAGAGAGAGTCACAGAGAGCTCCAGCACAGAGTCACAGAGAGCTCCAGCACAGAGAGAGTCACAGAGAGCTCCAGCACAGAGAGAGTCACAGAGAGCTCCAGCACAGAGAGCTCCAGCACAGAGAGTCACAGAGAGCTCCAGCACAGAGAGTCACAGACAGTCACAGAGAGCTCCAGCACAGAGAGCTCCAGCACAGAGAGAGTCACAGAGAGCTCCAGGCTCGTGAAGATGCATGCGTCATGTTAACCCTGTGTAGACATCTACCGTCTTGTCTTGCAGTCTGACTAAGTTGTACTTTGTGTTGACATTTATTTGCCAACCACTGTCCTGGAGCATCAAGCTTTATCCTGCACAGATGGCTTGGTGTGGTGGTCTCCGGCAATTCCACGATAACGGAATTGAGCTTTGATTAATTTTTTTACATTCAAATGTATGCCAAACAAAAACCATTGATTTGAAAGTTTAAGAGACCATACAACTCTATGCACAAGGAATACTTCACAATTTCCACTGAAAATTATACAAAAACGATTTTAGTGGAAGAAATATGCAGATGCAAACTTTGGTAACGGAAATACAGCAAAATCCCCCTCAGGTTAACGCGACCACGTTTTCCAAAAACTGCTAAATATCTGCTACGAATGAAGATGAAAAAATGTCTGCAGAAGAAAAATGGGGTATCTTCTATGACATGACACCTCGAGTTAAAAAAAAAATCTATTTTGGTTATTGAACTACAGTATGCGAAGTGGATTTACACCCGGTACCGGAATTACATCACGGGTCCCTGATCTGTTAAGGATATGAATGTCATTCTCCTCATGTTTCACAAGTTTGGACATCACGGTAAAGCAGAGTAGAGTTCAGTACAGTAAAGTAGAGTAGAGTATAGTTCACTACATGCCCTCTTGCAGACAGTGTTATTATGTTGGAATTTGAGTAGACATTTCTATTCCTGCTGCTACATCTTGATTTTGCAACTGTGTAAGTGGTTACTGTACTAGAGAGCATGATGCATGCCGGAGAGTGAATCAATGTGCTAAATTTGCAAGAAGCCGGGCCCGAACAGCAACAACATTCTTAGCAACGGTTACAGAAACGATTTACTTGCTATGACTGTGAAATGTGATTCTTTATCTACCTTAGTTGAATGCACGGACTGTAAATCCCTTTGGAAAAGAGTGTCTGCTGAACTGCTTAAATGTAAATACGTATGTGAAAATGAACTGAAAAGCACACTGGGTATTATTAATGGTCGTGCTTCAGGGTGGAGCTCATTAGAATAATACTCAGCATGCATTGCAATTGTTCATTTTCACATACACATTTAGAATAAACTCTTATCAGACCATAGCGCAATCAAACTTCTGATACCAATGCAGGTTGAAAAGGGTCCCAAAAAAATATTTTGAAAATACAAATTAAAGCCCTCGAAAGTATCGTATTGCAAAATGCATTGGAGTGTTGTTCCGTCCAGTGTAATTAATACAAATTACAAAATACTCAGAAGTAATGAAATACATACAGTGGCTTTAGAAAGAATTCACAGTGGAATTTTGTTTTTAGAAATGTTTACAAATGTATAAAAAAAAATATGAAAAGCTGAAATTTCTTAGTCACAGTGTTATGTTTGGGACAAAAATAACACATGCCTGTGTACCACTCTCCATATTTTCAAGCATAGTGGTGGCTGCATCATGTTATGGGTATGCTTTGTAATCGTCAAGTACTGGAGAGTTTTTCCAGGATAAAAAAAATGTATTGAATGGACCTAAGCACAGGCAAAATCCTAGAGGAAAATCTGGTTCAGTCTTCTTTCCACCAGACACTGGGAGATGAATGCACCTTTCAGCAGGACAATAATCTAAAACGCAAGGCCAAATCTACACTAAACTTGTTTACCAAGAAGACAATGAATGTTCCTGAGTGGCCGAGTTACAGTTTTGACTTAAATCTACTTGAAGATCTATGGAAAGACCTGCAAATGGTTGTCTAGCAATGATCAATTTTACAGAACTGTAATAATTTTTTAAAGGATACATGGGAAAATGTTGCACGATCCAGGTGTGGAACACTCTGAGAGACTTACCCAGAAAGTCTCACAGCTGTAATCTCTACCAAAGGTGGTTCTACAAGTTTCAATGTCAGAAGTGCAGTGAAATGCCTTTCTAGCAACAACAAAAAGTACTGATTCAGGGGTGTGAACGCTTATGTAAATGATATGTTTCTGTGTTTACATTTTCAACTAAATGTGCAAACATCTCAAAAAATAAAAAATATATATTTTCTCATTATGGGTTATTGTGTGTAGATGGGTGAGAGAAAAATAATATTTAATCCATTTTATATTCGAGCTGTAAGACCACAAGTTATGGAATAAGTCTAGGGGTATAAATACCTTATGAAGGCAATGTGTTTCAAATATATGGAACAAATACACACAAACACACACACACACACTTAGTGGATCATCAGCTAACAATGCAGTGAACAATCCTACTGTTATTGCAGCAGAAAGCCACTATAGGCTTGGAACAGGACCAACAATAGGCCCGTCGAAACAGCAAATTTACTATCTGTGCAGCTGAAAACGATGCAGGGTCTATTTGCATGACAAATGGGGTGTTTGTGCAGGCCAGGCTGGGGCAAGAGGGTCAGCTGAGGCTGGGCTACAGTGGCAGACGGCAGAGGACAGGGACACGCACTGAGAGGGCCACTGGCTGACCGACTTGCTGCCATCACCATCCCCAGTGCCACAGCACAGTACAACAGACAATGATGAAAGCACAACGGTCCGTCTCTGGGCCAAACTGCATTTTTTTAAATTACAAGACTCTCAGCATCATTTACTCCCTAGTCCCTACTGACATGACAGTGATGACAGAAACACACATTGTAATAGATGTCTGGTAGCCCCCCCTTTGTAAACCCATCCCATCCTAGGGTTGACACTTGCACGCCCTTATCTTGCACAAGAATTAGAGCAGGAGCCAGTATCACTTGCAGAATATCTAAAGTCTTGATAAATTCTTTGGCATTTCCTATCACAGCATTTTAGTGTTTTTTTGTAAAAAAAATAAATTAAATTTAAAAAATGCATTTCCAGAGTCCTTACTAAAGGAAAGAACATATGTATCTGCAAGGTATGCTCACACGACAACGTCTGGTGTGCAGCATTTCTAACAACGTAAATACTCAACGTAAATACTCAACGTAAATACTGAATGGAAACCGTTTCGCAGGTGTTTTTTATTTTGCACAGATTAAACAACAGTGTGAATACATTGTTCCGTCTAAATATCACATAAAAGTCCCAAACCAGTCGAGTCCATAAATTAAAATACGCCTTTGTATTTACCACATAGAAAGCGTCACCATTCGCTGCAACGCCAGTGTGTGTGTGGGGGGTTGACGTTTCACCTGTATTGACAGAAGCCCACAGGTAAAGGTAAATATTGCTGCCAATCAGGGGCGAGCCACTAGCTGGTCATATCCTGCACAGCCAGCCAGCCAGTGTGTGTGCTGTGTGTGTGTGTGTGTGTGCTGTGTGTGTGTGTGTGTGTGTGTGTGTGTGGGTTGCAGGTGTAGAAAGCTGTGCGTTGTTGTGTTTCTGGATGGCCAGATAGCTACTATGGTGGGGGTTCGTAGGTGGCTTGTTTCAGCAAATTGTATTTTGAAGTGTTTTTAGGCGTTTGATTCATACCAAGTCTGACAATATGGGAAAAATTCAATAGCTAAGTAACTAATAACTGTAATGATGTATATCAGTGACAACAAGTGTTTATGGTGCAAATGTATTTCAGTTTTCAAGAAACATTGAAGACTAAATATACTTCGTATGTTATCAATAATCCCATGAACCCAGTCCGTTTTGCGCCGAAGATGCACTCACGTCGGCTTTGTTGCTAAACCCACTGTTTTGTGTCGTGTGTACATTCAGGTGTGTGTGTGTGTGTGTTTGGTGGGTGGGATTACAGACAAAACCTTTACTTCAACAAAACAGGTCTGTAACCTGTTAGTTCCGCAATAATCTAACCTGAACCTCGGACTGTGAAAACCAACCATCTGCAATAGGAGAGCCCATACTAGATGACCTCACAACAAAGTTGTTGGTTATGTTCCAAATGACACCCTATTCCCTATGTAGTGCACTACCTTCGACCAGCACCCATTGGGCTTAGGTCAAAAGTAGTGCACTATTCAGGTGATATGGGTGTCATTTGGGACATCGTCGATAATAGCCCTCCTGGCTATGCAAATCTTATTACAAAATCATACCCATGTTTCTCCTTAATGATCTGTTAGAATAGATGTTTGCCTTGGCCTTAGGAATGCAGTAGGGTCCACTAAGTGCAGAGGCCTGAATCGTTGGAATCATCCAACGAATGAGTTTAGATGGATCGGAGTAACAGGACAATTAGGCTCCATGTTGTGAAAAAAACGATGAAAATACTCTCTGAAAATATTCATCAATATTCAAAACTCCTTCCGTGGAGGAACGAGACGAGTGACTTCTGGTTTTTGTCGATGTGTGTCCAATTAAGACCAAGACAACCAGGTGAGGGGCGTTTCTAATTGACGAGTGACCTTAATTGATTAATTAATCAAGCACAACGGAGCTCAATAGCAATACATTCCAGAGGGTTATAGAGATTGTCTCTAGGTCTAGTCTTGTACAGTGGTCCACCTCGAGAGAAATAAGCAAGAAACAAATGAGAATCTCACTGCCGATAGACACTTAATACAGTGGCTGTTCTTTCTCTTGATACAGAAGCTGTACCTGCTGCGTGCCGACGAACCTACTGATTATACTTGTAGAATCGCAATGCTCATCAGTGGCCAACAACCTGACTTTGAGCCAATTAGAGAGCACAAACTCCCCACGCGGGGGAGCCAAAAAAAGGAGAAAGAGGACATTTTCTTCATACATCCATAGATGAGCCAGTCAAACTTCATATGCAATGTAGGCTATGGGATGATAGCTAGCTTAGTGCAGACGCAATGCACTGAATACTTCCTCCAAGCTAGCTAACCACTGTAGCAGGTATTGCCATTATAATTCAATCACAACGGATTAGCTAGCTTCCATGTAACAGCTGCTGAGTTAGCTAGCTAAGGTTCACTGCACTATGTAGTGCTAGCTAGCGAATGTGCTAACATTAGCTGGCTAAACATTTGACTATGGGCTGGACTGGCAGTATTATGGAGAGTGAATTAAATAGTTTCTTGCTAGGTAGTTATACAGCTGTGGCCATCTTGCTAGAATCAACAAGGGTTTTCTAAAAAATAGCAACATTAGAGCAGATAGCTTGGAATCTAGACCATAAGCAATACGGACAGCTATGCATTGCCAAAAAAAAAAAGACACTGCCACCTTCTGCTTAGTAGAATTTTAACAAGGCTGAGTGACTGACAACTTCCAAGGTCTTTGCTGTGTGAACACAAAAGAGATTGACTGCAGGCACTCTTCACAGGTACTAGGTACTGTCAGCAGGTAACCGTTTGGCAATCGTACCTGTGTCTGAGCTTTTACTTCGTGAATGTGGCAGGGATGTTTTGCTTGGAGACTCCTATTTTAATAGCCTACTGCCCTGTTTCTATATTTAGCTTTTAACTTTAAAAATGTCTACCTAGGTCTATAGGCGTCCCAATCATTTCCATTATGCACCACTAACAGTGAAAATAAAACTGCATTTAATAAAATTGTCAGAAGAACTTCAGTGTGATTATCCTGAGCAGTTTTAACTGAACTTAACCAATTGAAACGTAACCATTGTAATCGTGTCCCGCCCGACTCCCCATTTACAACGCACGTATTGTAATAGCAAAGTTTACAGTTATGCAGTTAATCGATGCACTGCAATAAACGCATTTGATGCATTACCTTGCAAAGGCAACATCTCGTCGAAATGTGCATGTGATCGTACATGCTTTACAGAAAAGGCGTTGCAATATGTCTGCAGGGAGTTGCTGACTATGTGACAGCTTTAATTAGGTTATAACATCCCTGGTACAAGAGGACTGCAAATACCATCAACATGAGCAGAAAGCATCTAGCTATTATATGCCGAGAGTACAGACAGACAGACAGCATCGTTTTACCAGGAACTCTGCAAAGGGGAAGATCTAAACAGGAAATGCAACTGATCCTTTTACCGCATAAACTTTAACATGCATTGACGATATTCAACCTGCAGCAATGCACATTGCAGACAATGCATAACTAATTGCATTTCAGTCGTTTTGCACAGATCGCATGTAATATAGTCTTACCTCCCTTTGGCTGAGACATTTCCCCTTTGCTTTGATGGGGGGGAGGGGATGCACTAGAGACGTTGCCTTCTTTCTCACTCCCTCCCTCCATCGCCCTCGCACCGAAGCTTGCTTCAGCGACTTGCTTTGCAACAAGGATGCGGAATACAAGCCGCGATCTTCATGCACTTGGAGCCTTTTTGCGTCTAAACCGTGTGTGTCCGTGCAAAGAGCAATATTACAATTGCACACCTTGCAAAACGGTCAGGAAACGGGTCGTTTTGCAATGGCACTGCAAATAATTCTCAGCGGCACTTACATAATGGGCCACGGCTGGCAGCTGAAAGCTCCTAACTTGGATCAGACAGTGAGTGGCATTGGCCTATATTACGAACGTTCTTCCTGCTTGGGCGTAAAGGATGGTGGGAACTGTAGTCCATACTGTAGTTATGCGTACTGTATTACAGTATTGTATTACTTTATTACAGTATCTGAGTACGGCTATGTGTGATAAATGATCTGCATGTTTTCTTGTAGGCAAAATACAAAATATTAATTTCAAGTGTATTATGATTTACATGAAATTAAACTTGAAGTTCCACTTTTGTTTTCACTCATATGCCGACATAATAACAACAGGCATAGGCTACTTGTAATACATCACTCTTAAATATTGGAAACACACAGTCAATCTGTCCTGGAATAATTTAGCTTTATTGAATGGTACCGCAAGCGAGAGATATCATCAGCGGTAATGTCAATGAAGAGGAAACAGTTTTTTATCAACCTCCTCCTTGGTAAACAGCTTGAGAATAATACCACCCCCCCCCCCCCCCCCCCACACACACACACACACAAAAAACGTTAATCTTTACTAAGATAATATTAGTTATCTATTATGAATTTTAAAAAGCAAAAGGACCATAAATCTAATCACGATTTGTATAACCTTTGTGTTATTGATTATACAAAAGAACTAAATGCATTCAATCAATTTCGCTTTCAACGTGGTTTCTAGTACTTTGGTTTGTAGTGCCTAGGTATGCTACATGGGTGTGACGAGTGACCCTTTGAGGTGAATGTCTTGGGTATAATAGCACAGAGAAATAGCTTTTAAAACATCGCTAAAGCAAAGCTTGTGACGACATATTGATCTTGAATATACATACAGTACAAAATGTTATCAAACAGGTATGGTCTGCTATCCATTTATTCTATACATTGCAGACATGCTGGTTGGCTGGTTGGCTGGTTGGTTGGCTGGTTGGTTGGATGGTTGGTTGGTTGGTTGGCTGGCTGGCTGGCTGGATGGTTGGTTGGCTGGTTGGTTGCAGACATGATTTGGTTGGTTGGTTGGTTGGCTGGTTGGCTGGCTGGCTGGTTGGTTGCAGACATGATGTGGTTGGTTGGCTGGCTGGCTGGCTGGCTGGCTGGTTGGTTGGTTGGCTGGTTGGTTGCAGACATGATGTGGTTGGTTGGTTGGTTGCAGACATGATGTGGCTGGCTGGCTGGCTGGCTGGCTGGCTGGCTGGCTGGTTGGCTGGTTGGTTGGTTGGTTGGCTGGGTGGTTGGTTGGTTGCAGACATGATGTGGTTGGTTGGTTGGCTGGCTGGCTGGCTGGCTGGCTGGTTGGTTGGCTGGCTGGCTGGCTGGTTGGTTGGTTGGTTGGTTGGCTGGCAGGCTGGTTGGTTGGTTGGCAGGCTGGTTGGCTGGTTGGTTGGTTGCAGACATGATGTGGTTGGTT